>NW_024882379.1:0-295122 GCF_019059575.1 Amphibalanus amphitrite
GAGAGAGAGAGAGAGAGAGAGGAGGTAAGGAGGGAAGGAGAGGGAGGGAGGGAGAAAAGGAGAAAGGTTCTTTACGGATTTGTCATTGATCTCCATATTTATTATTATAGTGGTTTAGTTTTATTCACAGCCGGGAAGTTGTTATGTAGGTTATGATGTTGATTTGTCGCGAATGTAAATAACCATCATTGCGCTCATTTCCATTCACAGGTAGTTAATTTTATGCATGATTCGAGAACAATCTGCGATGCATGATTCGGGAGCAATCTGCGCTTCGATCACCACTGATGCTTTTCCCAGCTGGGCCTGTCGTCGGAACAACAGACTGCTGCGAACTATTTGTTGTCGGCCGCGCTTGTCGTTCCAGCCATCGATTGACGCTGTCGGGAGAGGCAGAGTCGGGAGGAGGGGGGAGAGGGTGGTAGGGCGGCGAGAGGGTGGTACAATGCACCGCGGGGCACCGATAAAACGCCTCGAATGAGGCCGTTTGGCCGCGGGACGCCCGTCGGGAGTCGCGCCGCGATCCGTGTTTCAATGTGAGCCGACCGTGGTATGGGCCGGGCGGCTCTTACCTACCGTTTGGCGCTACAGGGCTTGTGTCAAACATGTGTCACTGGTGTCAGGTGTGGTGTTAACACCATTATTTTTATTCTGTGATTTGACAACGTTATGAGATGATAATGTATCACTCTGAACAGCAATGTTAGGAGTAGCTGATTCAGGTTATGGTCTCAATGCTGCAGACGTTGTTTTTGAAAAATGGGAAGTGATCAAAAATGGTATATTATGTAGGGTTGCTGCCCTTTATGGGAGAACTAACTTAATTTTGTCCGTCGTTTCTTCAGCTTCAAATGCACAAAGTTCGCTTGTGTACGACGTTTCCTTTGCTTTGAACTTGGAGAGCTATTCAGGTGCTTTTACATTGAGAGAGTTAGTGTACTATTCAGTTTCAAGGAAACCAAGTTCTCATTCAATCCGCTTTACGTCGCTCAAAATAAACTTAATCTGATTTATTTTCTTGGAGTACGTGGCGCGTGTCCGTCTTTATGGTGGACCTCTAAAGGCCCCACTACAGGTACGGGAGTCAATTTTAGATATCACATCACCTCCTTCAGACCTTTTGCTTGCACTTCATCGTTGAAAAGGATACTTTCCACCTGACAGACGGATAACATTTCACAAAGCTGACCAGTGACCTCACCCTGCGGCATTCCCTGATCTGGCGTCTTATCTTCAGAGCCGAGCCGACCATCTTCGACCAGTGGGCCGACGTTCCACGGTTTTTATCGTGTCCGTGCCCTGTTTTACTCGATCAAACCGCTTCAAATTGGATTTGGTCGTCTTTGTTCAGCGGAGAGACGAGTGTCCGTAGTCTGGAGTGGAGCTGGCCGACTTGGTCCTCTGAATACCCGGCTCGGGTTAGCCAGAGTTTCCAAAGACGTGGAAGAAAAGACGGAAGGAATTATTTAAAAGTAGCAAGAAAAGTTGATGTGTCGAGCTTTTGTCTTCAGCCTTGGATATGTGCAATGTGCATGTCCCCTTTTTCCATGCTTATCATGTGGTAAACAATCATTGCTTACAAAACACGACCCACTCATCATATGCACAACATGTAAGCCTCTACTAATATGAGATTTCCCTCTCAAAGTTCTTTCTAGCCGGTGACAAATTCAGACATTTTTTTTTGCTGTTGTAGGTATTTTGGCAGTGTCAGTAAATATGATAAAGAAAAATTGCAAATGCAGATATTCCAATGCAATGCCTTGCTCAATGGACCCCACATGGCTCTAACAATGGACAAACGCGTTAGAGTATTTAACATACACCCATATTCACATCCAAAAACTGAAATAAAAATGTATGTATATCAACCTGAGCTTTGCGTGCCCGCCATTACCGCAGGACTCTGTTCAGCTGGTGGGCTGAAGCTGCTAGCGACGTTTACATCGCGTGCAGTCAACCGCTGCTTATCCAATCATATGCAAATCGGCGGTTTGCGAATAGATCTGGCCGTATTTTCACCACCCGCGCGTGCCATTAATGCTGAAAGGCGCCGTCGATTTATGAAAATACGGGCCGCACTGGAGGGCCGCGAATGCTAGGATTCAATAACGGTTCGATAACATGCAAATCTCTCAATCACGTCTCATGGCTTCCTGATCGGTTACGTTACAGGAATTGGTTTCGCAGAAGTCTCGAGAAGTGTTTCTAGTATCGGATACAGATGTTATCCTTATTGTCTTTATTAAAACAGCTTTCCAACTTTATTGTTCATTATATCTAAGCATATTTTACATTTCAGACGCCCTACCGTGATTTCACTGCTGGCACATTTGTTATTGGTTCTATAATTCTTTCACTTTTCTGGGAAAACCTTAACGTCGCCCCAATGTCAACGAACCAATGTGGTTTACCTACGCACCTTATTTCGTGAATGCAATACACACGTCTCATTCGATGCAATTCTTTTGCAGGTATGTGGCAAGTCCTTCAGCAACGCGTCTGCACTCACCAAGCACCGGCTGACGCACAGCGACGAGCGAAAGTACGTCTGTGCCATCTGCTGCAAGGCCTTCAAGCGCCAGGACCACCTGTAAGTTGGCTAAACTGACCTTACTTGCCATCTTTCTTCCCCTTTTCTTTAACCCTCGCACCGACGGGGGGGGGGCGGATATCCGCCCCCCCCCCCTGAGGTTTTTCGCGAATAGGTGGAAAACCGCGGCGCTTACGCGAAATTTGGTATGACTATAACCTCATCAATTTTACACATGGTGTGCAAGTTTGAACCTCCTACCTTTTAAGGTCAGGTCACCAGGTCACTTTGAATGACCCAACCTCAAGTCACTTTTTTGCAACTTTGTCACCGTGCCAGAGCTACAGTAGATGTCGGAGGCCTTTGAAAGTCGCAGGATATTATTAGGTCATTACTAGCTACAATTTGTATATCTCGGAATTTTGATATCGGTGACCTAAGGTCAGGTCAATTTCGCGACCTCCCCATTATAAGTCAATGGGGGAAAAATCAACTCCCTGTTTTTACAACTAAAACGGGTCGGAATGGCCCCATATACCATACATGACTTCATATACGATCAACCTTCACTACCTTGAGGTCTGTTTTGCTGTTGGGCAGCTGTGAGGTCATGTGACGTCATCAAAGGTCACCAAAGGTTTTTGGCCAATACCTCCGTACAGGAACAAGATACAGACGCGTGGATGGTCTCATTGTGCTCAGCTCGTCAAGACGCATCGAATGATATACATGATGACCTCGAGGTCACGTGACCTGAGGTCAACCTTTGACCTTGACCTTTCGAGGTCAACATATATATCATTCGATGCGGATTGACGAGAGGATCACGATGATGTCCTTAGTTTGTTCCTATCTTGACTAATTCGAAAGTTATTCGAGAAAAACTCTCCATATCTAGCGCCGCCATTTTGACTTATTCGACCCCTGTGACGTCATCTTTGACCTGACCTGAAAATGACCTAAGTAAAAATTGTAGATCTTGGCCGTGCGTATCCGATGCCGTTTACCGCTTGTCGCTATCTTGCTTCGTTCTCGAGATCTCAGGGGGGGGGGGCGGTCATCCGCCCCCCCCCCCGTCGGTGCGAAGTTGGCGCAGACTCCCGTCGGTGCGCGGGCTAAAGTTTGTCAACAGTTTAACCTTGAAATAAGAACGTAGACCCAACATGCCTTATTTTTTTCAGTAGGCCTGCAGTAATATTCCTATCGCCTTGACTATGCCCCTTTATGCAAAATCATCATTCTCCATTGCAGAGCGAGCGTACCTAGAGGGTTTGGATTGAAAGATCGTCTTTTCTATCATGATGGCTTGCAATCTCCCCCTCCTTTGCCTAAGAGCAGACCTACTTCTAAGAACCCCTACACTATTTGCATTATGCACACATCCTCGTGAACCCATTGACTGTTGCCCTGACCTTCTCACTCCTTTTCCAGTAACGGCCACATGTTGACACACCGCAACAAAAAACCGTACGAGTGCAGTGCCGAGGGCTGCAACAAGTCCTACTGCGACGCCCGCTCGCTGCGCCGGCACGTGGAAAACATCCACGGCCAGCCCGGGGGCGGCGGTGGAGGAGGGCGGGTACACACCGTCTCCGCGGTGACTGCCACCCCTGGCACGCCTGGAGGCGATGATCGCCAGGTCACCAGCAGCAGGGAACAAGGGGTGAGTACGTGGGGAGTAGCGAGGGTATTGGTGTGTGAAATGGGAGCGAAATGACAGCTGGATTTGGACGTTTGTCCCTCATTGAAAAATTATCGGTGATAATTAACCGTTGGCATGTCGTATCTTTGATATTCACTTTCCAGTGGAAATTTAATTTGGCTGAACGGTCGACATTTGGGAGTTATTTGAAGGTAATGATTATCTATAATTGAAGACGGGTATCGAATGCACATACGATAACTAAAAGGCACTCTGTAACGTCTTATGTTGGCGACTTTTATTTCACATACTAAAGAAAAAGTAGACGATAATAAACCTTATTCCAGTTTTTATTATCTTACGTTTTAAAAGATCTCAATCACTTGATATAGACAATCGATGTGCAATGCCAAAAAAGAAAACGGTTGTGAGCTCGAAGCATTCAGCACTTCTCTCAGCTCTGCTGGTGGGTCTGCACTCACGCAGCGTTCAGTTTCGGCCGGCGTAGATCAGGCCTGCGCAATAGCGTTCGAACCTTCTCTGATGAACGGCTGACATCCATAGTGCTCAGTGGCGCTCCAATGATGGCCGGTGCTGGTTCGTGTGCCATATGAACCGTGCCACCGGCCGCAGGGCCGCGGCTGATCGGCCGCCCCAATCGGCTCAGCTCTGTGATTTATTCAGCTGTAATGGGCAGCGCTCCCGGGCGGCCCCAACTCAGATCGGCCGGTGTGTGACGAATGGGGGGGTATGGGGGGGTATGTCTGAGCTACGTGAGGTCAGGGATAAAAGGGGCTAACCATTGGTGCCGTTCAGTTGCTTGCAATGCTATGTCATCAAGGTCAAATATATTTAGCTCACCGTTACTTTTTCTCCTAACCTGAAACTGACTCGAGAACGATTAACTTGAGAACCCCTATCGCTAAGGTCACAGACTACTGTATTGCATATATTATACAGAGAAGTGTATGTTATGGTAGGTATATAATAATGTAAAGCATGCTTCTACGTAAAGATTCGACATTAGTGATGTTGCGATACGTTACACTAAATCAATTGAACTACATCAAAACTAGCACCCCAAAAAGACAAACCACCGTTCGCATCCCCGCTGTTGAGCGGGGCAGCTGCGGCGCGCCGTGCCGTGGTTTCCTCTCGCCGTCGTTTTCGCCTCCGCCGCGGCGCAGCACCGGTCCCCACTGGGTTACTGGCCACCATCTGTCAGATTGCCGGCCATTCCAGCGATCGTGACCGCCGCGTCGGCCGCGTCGCCGCCGACGCCACCTGCCGTAGCGGCGCCGTCGTCGGCACGCGGCCGTAGCTGATGGGAGGCGCGTCATAAAGTATTGCTGGTGCGCGGTGCGCGCGGCCGCTGGGCACTGCTCGGAGAGGGGTGTTTCCGAGCTGGAATGGGCGATGACGCTGCACAGGTCGATAAAGCAGAGGGAGAGCTGGTCGGTGAGTGAGTAGGTGCGTAGAGTCGGCCGGGAAAGCCGCGCGTGAGCTCGTGGAGCGTTAGGAATGTGGGTGATTTTTGTCCCGACGGCGGAAAATACAGCTGAGAATGGCCGGAACGCGACGTGATGTCTCGCAAACAGAGGCTGGTTGGGGACAGAACACCGATAAAAAGTGGCTACCGCTGTGATTGTGGTGTAAGGCGCGAAAATGTCAGAAGCTTTACAATATCAATAGCCCGTAGGTGTTCAGTAGACGCTACTATTTAAATGTTCATTTTTTCTAATAGCGCCGGAGATTCGGAGTCAGAAACAAAAGCTAAAATGTTCAAAAATCGGAAAACTATTGCCGTGCTCCTGGGTTCTTTTAACTTAATATTATAATTCAGACATAAAACCTTGTTTGGTTTACCGTAGTGATTATTATGATGACTGGCGCTACCTGCGGCAAGCGCTTGTCGATAAAGAACAAAATATAAAATATCAGCGATTGACGGTAATCTACGTCTGTTGTAGGACTTTGACACATGCAGTTCACAATAATAACCCTAAACAATCGGAGGAAAATGTCTGCAAAAAGCCTCGAGCGAATAACTTTTGGAATGCGCCCACCCACACACCTGTCATGACGTTCGTTGAACTGGTGGAAGTCGCTTGGTGTGACGGTCGGCGAAGTAGGAAGTAAATGCCAATAGCTGACGTCAGTCGAATATTGTCCTCAGTTCCGTGATACCGCGAGTCATTGTTCCATAAAGTATGTGCGTCACACCCGTGAGAGCCATTTCTAACATCGGTCACGCCCATATCTGAGAGCAGAGTTGACCAGAGAGCTACGCAGGCCAACACTCCCGCACTGTGGATTACCACCCTCTGTTGTAGCCCGACGGACGGGACAGAGTTCTCAGGTTTTGAGTCCGTTTTCCGGGCACTAGGGATCGGTCACAGCCGAGTGACATTTCACGGCTGACTGGCGTGACCTTTTGACCTGCACTCCCACAAAACGGTGCGCGCGGGTGCTACATTACATAACACGTGATCTGTCCCGTGTCTGTCACCAGCTAGCCAGCCGTGCCGCCGATTGGATCTCCCAGCTGTGTGTCGAGACGCGTAACGTTGTTTGTCTGCTTGTTTAGCCGTCATCGGCGTGGTTCTTCCTCGTGGCGCGACCACCAATCTGGTGCTGATTTGGTAAATTAAATGACCGGCTCTTGGTGAACAGGACTGGATCGAGTGTCGCTAGAAGGCAGCATTGTGCCTGATCCGACGCTGATTAGATGCGCTAATGAGCAATGCCCTGACGGGCAGATTGTGTGGAAATGTATTCGGCGTCAGCGGGAGCCGTGTCCTCTGTTCCAAGAAGGCTCATTATCTTAGGAATTGATTGGAGACAACTCCAAATGTGTTCGTCCACTTGTCTGATACTATATTGCTGCTGAGGCTTGAGGACCTGGACGATCGCTGTCATACGGTAACTAGAAGCCAGCTATGCTAGAGTCTCAAATTTTCAATGACATATGAATGTGAACTTAAATATATTCAGATCGCATATGTTAAATTGTTCCGTATATCCTCCGTTTAAGCGTGTTACAATCAATATGTCCGTTGAGGCGTACCTATGACTAAAATAACCCAAAATTCACAAACATTCGTAAAAGGTCATGGCTATTGCGTAACTCCAGCAACTTCTTTAATTGCTTCGCACCTCACTGGATAGTGGATACCGTGTCTCACCTCCTGGAATGATTTTGACTTTATTCAAAGTTTTAACTATGTTGGTAACTACTGAGGTGTCAGCTGGCGACTATTCGGGGAAGTACTATGTCACCTTAGGCTCTCATCCTGCACTGTTTCGACGAATAGGGGTCACACTGCATGGACAGGGAAACACAAGTTGCACCAATAGCGAGCGGCATCGTCCACTGCTCTAGCTTATGAGCGGCGACTGAAGCAGCCTATGGCGGTACTCATTTAATGACGCGGTGCCCCGAGCCGTGCGAAGCGGATAACTCTAGTGACCCAGCACCTCATCGTGTGATTGAGTGACACGGTGACACAGTGATTCAGTGATGGCCTTTTTAGGTGTTGACCTTTCGTTCGTTTACCAGATTTCCGCGTACGATCATCAACCGAGAATGCTCTTTCCTGCTGAATCTGCGGGTATTGATCTTTCTCCGATACCAATCGGACTGTCAGCCTGTCGGCGACAGACCCCCGTTATGACAAACTGTCAACCCGCCGCTGCCGACCGGTGGTGACAACCGGCTCGGGAGCTGTTCAGTGCGGGCCTCGAGAAGTGTTGCTGCATTTATATTTCCTTTTAGGTGTTTCCTTTCATTTCAGTGGCTTCTAGAAGGAGGGTAACGTTTGGAAATGGGATAATGAACTATGGGTGCCCTGAAGGTGCTGCGGGCTTATCATTTCAATTTGCAATACAAACCTTGAAATGAACAGTAAATAAGATCAGCGGTAGATAACCGGTTGGTAAGATAGCGGCAGATATTGTCAGTGAGGGTCGCATTCGGCTACAGGTTTTGGAGGTTTTGCCAGGTGGTGGCGTAAAAAGAGCGAAACAAGCGCGGAATAGGTGCTGCTATGGCCCACTTGGGCTGAGCACAGTCAATTATTCTTAAATTGAATGATATTAGAACATTGCTTCGCTCTCATTCCAAGCAACACACATCCTCTCATAAATAAAGCTTAACCAGCTTCAACGAACCCTTCATTTACTACAGCACACTTTTGAAAATTATTTATACGGTGCGCAATTGAAACCACCCTTTATTTGAAACGCGAATCTATAAGGCCTTGATGTTGAGGCGGGTCTCGGAAGCTTAATTAAAGTTCTTAAGTGTTCGTTCATTCCTGCATCTGGGCTCAACTGGCAATTTCGACATACTTTGCAGATTATTTTTCGTTTGAAGTAGGTATTTGACCCATATTTACGCTGCTAATGAAGCAGAAAATAAACGAAGTAACTTGCTACATCAGACAGCTTGAACTGATGCGCGCTACCTACATATGCTGCATACGAATAACAAACCTATAGCTATTTTTTTCCAATGAGGTGTCAGAGAGGTGGAGTAGTAAGGGGTTTCGACATCTTTTTGCAAATACCATATGCATCAAAATTGCCCATCTTTGATAATATATTTTCTGTCCTGATGCTGTAACAAATAAAATCAAGTCGGGAAAATTATGCGTAATTCCATATTTGTCGATCGTGGCATTACGTTCGTGTCTTTGGTGAAGTGCTCTTTTGCTATATTTCGGCAACATCGATGTAGCCAATCTTCACCAACATTGTGTTTTTCATCAAAGCTTGATCAACAAGTCTCACTCTTGACATGCTCGGTGGATGAGTGTGTAAGTACAGTGGCTTCGTTTAAAAAGATTCGTTCTTGTTCAGTCTGCTATGTCGTCGTTTCGTGTCACCTGCCATATGTAAGTATATTGTGTTCGCCTGTTGCAGAGCGCTGAGATAGAGCAGCTGCAGCTGATTCAGCAGATCATGCTGGAGGCGCAGGCACAGAGCCAGTCCAGTCAGTCTGCCACCAACAGCAAAACCATCAAAAAGGTCAGTCCGAGGCCCTATATACCGGGTCAGTTAGATTCGCCCGGTCGGGACGGGATGCATGGCGCACAGTGCGGCTCTGACACTGCCAATGGAACAAGTAAGGGACAGGGTACGGCGCACAGTGCGACTTATGACACTGCCAATGGAACAAGCCACACTGACGACGGTGATGTGCCACCCAAGATTCTGCAGACTGTCGTCTAGAACACAGCTGCGTCGAGCTATGCATATCATCGAATGATTGGTGGGGGCTTCATTTTCAGATTGTCATCTCCTCTTTCCGAGACGTTGCTATCCTCCTTTTACCTGCTTTTACTCCTGACATCCAGTGCTCAAACGATCGTTTTTTTTTCATAACGACTTTCAGGCTCTTTCCTACCACATAAAGTCTCTTTCCACAATTTTATAAATAACTATCAGCTTCATGAGGATTGAGGATACAAACCTGCCGCCAGGATACAAACCAGGCGCGGGTTAAAACCCGCGCCCCGTAGGGGGGGGCGAAACGGCCCCCCTGTCCTTTTCCGTCGATATCTCCTAAACGGCTGGCGATATCGCCACCAAACTTTCAAGACCCCTCCGGGCATCAATTTTCCACATTGTGACCAAAATTTTTTCCAGAGGCTATGATAGGTTGGCCACAAATGACGTCAGAATGACGTCATGTTCTGCCATTTTCGACCCAAAAAAGACCTTCGCAAGAAGAGCCGTCAGGCCTACAGCTTTGCAGATACAGAAAAATGATCAGACATAAAAGGTGTAGAATTGACAGGGCTACAAAACTGCTAACTCGGATTTTTGAAATTGTTGAGTTTTGACCCCCAAAAACAAAAAATGCAATTTTTTAGATATATTTGCCAAAAATCCAAAAAGTTTTTTGAGTTTCGAAAAAACCGGAATATATGTGATGGTATCTACAGTCTTCTATCTACATACCAAATTTCAGATCGATATCTCGTTTTTTGGCGAAGTTATAGCGAAAAAACTGTTCATAAATGATGACGTCAAATTTTCGAACTCAATTTTTGGCAATTCTAGACCACGTAGGGCAAAACAAAGACCACCATTGAACTCCCCGTGACGAGCTGCATCGAATGGATACCCATTTTATGCAAAAATATCAATTTTGAAATTTGACCTGATTTGACCTGACCTTGACCTGACCTTGACCTTACCTTCACTGGAAAACATAATCTAAACTGACCCCAAAGGCTGCCTGACCCACATAATTGCATTTGTCATGTAAAATGGACCATAAAACATGTATCACACGACACTTTCATATTGTGACCCCCAGTGACCTGACCTCTGTGACCTGACCTGGTATCAGTGACCTCAGATAGCGAAGTATGTGTTTGATGAACAATGTACCATCGATGGTTTTCAATAACTTACCAATTTACTCGATTTCCCTACACATTTCTTGAAATGCCTGTGAACGGTGAAAATCTGACCTTTGACCTGACCTGTGACGTCACCGGTTTGACCTAGGTCAATGAAATTTGGTCACAAGGTAGTTCCCCGGTGGGGCTATCGGACGCCGTTTGAATTTTGAAAATCGGCCGGTAAATTTCCGAGATCTCAGGGGGGGGCCGAAACGCCCCCCCCCCCCCCCTACGGGTGGTAGGGTCCGCCGGTAGCCCTACGGGGCGCGGATTAACATGCAGACAGACCGACAAGCAAACAGAGTAGCATGTAAATTAAACCGTGACGTCATCATTTAACAGATGTGTTTCATCTAGGCGAGCTCTGCTGATCACGTCCCGATTTGACGCTGTAATCCAGTCATGTGGGCCCGGGGCGGTCCCCAAATCGGGTCATATTGGTCCAGGCTGGGTGCTCATCGTGACCCAGTATTGCCCGGGGCATCACCATTGCCGATATGTTCGGGTATATTCATCCAATAGAGTGGAACCGGGCAGCTACGGGGCTTTTGGTGCCGCGCGCATACTTATGCAATAGACATGGTGGTAGACACTAATTATGTAGATGTCATATGACGCACCATTGTGCGCATTAGCGATGGCCTATACGAAATGCATATGTCTTACTACGAGATAGGCTCCTTGTATATCGACACCTTTTTTTAAACCCCACATCTGCTCTCCCGTGAATTTCCGGGAGGCACGAAAGATCTCCTTTTAAAAGTGTCCAATCGTCCGATGCTGATCAAATATGTGTGTTCGTAGGCCTCTTCTGGTAATTGCTTTATCTGCCAAGACAGACAAACTTGAGAAAAATCGAGTGGTTGTACCTTTTTTGAAGGTCTCTAACCAACTTGTCTGAAATTCACCGGAAAACAAATGTGGGGTTTAAAAAAAGGTGTCGATATGTGCAATTCTTGTGGGAGGCGCCTGGAGAATTCGTCGCAGTCTCAACAGTTGCTGAGTTTTCCATCTTAATTAAAAGTGACATAGCTAGTCATAGTCAAGTGACCGACTGACTAAGGTCATGCCATGTCATACCAGCAGGGTTTGTTTGAATTGCCATCTTCACTCCGCTAAACACGCAACAATCGGGGCGAGCGCTCTTTTTTTCTTTCTCTCTTAGTTTTGTTACGAACTAATTTTGTGCACCTAATTATTATAAAATTCGGCACAAACCTTTCCAACAAACTATTATCGCAGTCTTACGACTTCTATCGTGGCACACGTCTTGGTGCTTTGGTGGAGCGCCGTTTAGGAAAGGTCCGAAGCAATTTCAGCCTATCGTACACCGCCATATATCCTGGAGTCATGTGTCCTAATGGGACCATTTGGATGGGATGAGAACTCGACACTGCTGTATGATTTGCTTTTCCACGTTTGTGACTTGTGCTGGTAGCATAGCAACGACGAATGCCGGAGATTGCCGGGAAGATTTCCGAGGAAGTAGCTGGAAAGAGGAACCGGCGCGGCGAAAGAAGAAATGTTGGAATGACATTTCTAGGTTAAATTTTGAAATAATGATGAATTCAGCTATTGAAGCCATCTATACAACCTTCCACACGGCAAATAGACGACTGATAGTGTTCGTCCTCTCTTTCCAGCATGGCAAGCTGTTCCACTACCGACACGTGTCCTCTCTGAGTTACCGCTCACTTAGTGCGGAATTTCGGATCAGACGCCTACAACACTGTCCACGAACGACAGATTAACGTCCATAGTTCCACAGGGATCGGTCAATTACGCCGCGAGACATTCCAGTGGTTCCTCATTGACGTCAATTCAATCAAGACCGCGTCTCATCACCGAACTTGACGCTGTTTAGGCCTGTGCTCTGGTGGTTCTCCCGTAGCTGGCACCTCCTCTGGACCCAAGCCGGTGAAAGTTGCACGCTAAAAGCGGAGCGGACAGCCACTCCTGTGCTGCAACGGCTCTGTCTGGGGACATCCTAATCCCATGCAGCCCCTGCGCTCGCTCGTAGTGCGTTTCTGTGTCGCCGGATGACTTGGGAGGCCACCCGGGAGCCCAGGGTCCGGAGGGAGTCTGGTCTGGCGACCGAGAGACCAGTCGAAATTCATCAGGCAAACAGTGGTGTGCCGCCCTTTCGCCGTACGCGTGACCTTTGGAGTTGCCACGCTGCGGGGAGTAGATCCGTTGGCTTAGCTTCTCAAAGTTCCTTTATTGGTGACGCCTGGGCGAGTCTATTTAGCAGGCTGGCTGTCAGACTTCCTGTCTCGGGGTCGGGTCGCGATGGACGGGTCGTGAGCCTGTTGACCCGCCAGTCTGTCCCGGGGCAGTGATACGGCCGGCCGTGATACCCGTAGTTGACGGCCGTCTGGCTCGGCGGTTAGAGCACCACTGCCGGCACTGCAGTGGTTCTCCGTGTCGCCGCCAGCAGCGCGGCACACTCCACTGGTGATTTGCCGGGGGCGTGGCCGCATAAGTCTGCCGTGACCCGCGCTGCGAGCGACAGGCCAATGTCATGTTCTACGTTACTGGCACGCGTGCCGAGAGCTCATCAAGATGCCGCTAGTCCGGGCGGTCGTCTGAGGGAGGTCTGACGAGCTGTCTCTGCTACGTTCGGTTCTCTGTGCCGGACTAGACTCTCTGCGCCGCTCTAAAAACGCTCGATCAATCTCCGCTGGATTAGACCCTCTCACACGACGGACGTCTACCACTGAGTGCAGCCCAGACTATGCAAATGACGTTCATTTGCATCGGAAAACATCGCGCCTGTTCTTGACAGATTGGCGACCGCCGGTGCTATCTGCCGCGGCTCGTTTAGATAAGTTAATTGGGAGGACGTTAAGCAGGCTTTATGAGAGCACCGTGGACCATCCCGGCTGTTGGGAGCGTCAGGGGGTTAACTTTGGTCAATAGCCTCAGCGCCAGCGCTGCGGCCGCTGCGGGGCAGCCACCGTCGCAGCCGCCGCCCGCCGCGCCACCCAACAGCGGCAACCAACAGGTGAAGGCGATCGATGCAGTTTGGCCGTGCCTCTCGACGCCGCTGGTCTTCCATTGCCAAATGTCGGTGGCCTGTCGGAGATTTGGATGGAAACGGACGAGCGAGGACTCCAGCCGACTAAGAACAACGGACTGGAGTGGGAAAGAGAGGGAAAACCGTGGAGTAAAGAAAACGAGGGAATGAAATGAGAAAGAGCTGAATGTCGTGTTAGCGGAGCAAGGAAATGAACATAGTTACATAAAACTTGGGACTGAGTGGAAAGGTGAAATGCAGTGAAATGGTTGCAAGTCGAAATGTAAATGAATAAAAAAAACAGTGTTGGAATAAAAGTTTTTGCCACGTAAAGGTGATTCGGCAACGTTTGTACAGGGACTTTAATATGAGGAGCCTCCCGGTAACTTTTTAGACGCATGGCCCACCGGAACAATTTAAACTAGCAAAGTCCTGCAACAGAAGACATGTTTTTTAGTAGTCCAACTACATTTGACCTTGAGTGATCAAGCTGCTGGATATGTGACATACATAGAAGCAAATATAAAATACGTTTAAGCATGAATGTTATGCCAATTGCAAACAGATTCCGTTTGCTGGGACTTCTATAACTTCCGGGTGTTCTTGATCGTTTCTTGTTAGTTGTTACTTTATCTTATTTTGAAAGCTTACAACTTGAAGAAAACGGTCATGTTTGGAATGTTTTGAAATCCTTTTTTTAACTTCTCAAGACTATGACATTTTGAGTGTTGTAACGGAACTGACCGAAAGAATTGAGTGTTTGGGATATTCTGCCGGTATGTGTGCATTTTTTAATAGATTTGATTACGTGGACCTGTGAAATTATCTCGATATCCGCCCTATCTAACAAGTAGCTCATTGTAGTTATTGTAAGTATTGTAGAGAACAATAAGCTCACCATAAATTTCATTTGGCACCAGTAGCGGCGAAACACCTTGAATTAAGGGGGGGGAGCACTGCCGACTTTTGGTCCCATTCTTTCCATGCAACGCCCATAGGGCTAATATTAAAACGCCAAAATCTAAGGGGGCACGGTGCCCCGGTGCCCTCCCCGTTCTGCCGCCTATGTTTGGCACTTATGATTTATAGCCCATTTTTTCCTCAAAAGGTCCCTTGGGTCCCGTTCATGTGTTCATGTGAAACTACTACCTGGCTTCCCCAAGTATCTTCGCTCTCCGCCTTTTCTGCCGTTTTCTTCCTGATATAAAGTCGGCTAAATTGAGTGCCTGAGCCTCGGGGTGAGCCCTCATCTGACGTGGAAGCACCAGAAGAGACACGGCTCGTAAGCTGACACGTAGCACGATTCGTAAGCTGACGGAAGGCAGGGCAGGATTGCTGACGACATCTCTACCGTAATCCGTCCTGTCATCATCAATTACACCGTGTGTCGCGTTCTGTATGATGCCATCAGCGCTCCTGAAAGGGGGCTGAAAACGACCCAAGGAGATTGAAACCGACTGAAAGGCGAGTAAGCCCGGGCTGTATAGATGGGGCTCCGTAACTCAACTGAGAGGCGTATAGTTAAAAAATAATGTTATCGAGTTTTACAGAAAATGCTGTAATGCACTTGATCATATTCGATGCATGTGAGAAACCAAAGGTACTTCAGCTCTTGGATAAGATGATTCGCATCTTCATGTGTTGATTCTTCTTCATATGCATTAATAAATGCTATAAAAAAATCATCTTATAGTTTCATCTTCATCTTATAGTTTCATCTTCAAACTATAAGATGAAGACTATAGATTATAGTCTTCATCTATAATCTATATTATATAACACGTGTGGAGCTCAATGTAGCACCTGACAAAGCTCAGTTCAATGGCTTGTACCGACATTTCATCAAATTCATCGTGGAACTTTTGCCAGCATTGACGCATCATAACTACGTTTGGAATAATTGTGTTATGTGGCTTCGGTGGCAACATTTTTCTTCAGCATAAATTTGAACTTTTGCCTTACGAGAACCTATAAAATGTGCCTTTTCCCTCGGTTCCCTCGCCAGATTTCGGTCCCTTCCACCAACAGAGCCGTACACGGAACGGCTTCTCCTTATCAGTCTGAGCACGTATTCTGTGGACGCCGTGCGCCACACTACGCCGCTTTTCACTAATGACTGCCGCCGGAGACAAAAGCGACGCGGGCCGCGCCAGCAGTGCCGCGCTGCGTCTGCTAAGCCCGGTGAGAACTTCTGGGAGTTGGGGTGAAACGGTGGGAGTGAGTGCACCTGGTCAGGGGAGGTGGCGCGGGCACCGTCACACAGGGGCCCGGGAACGATTTTCAAGTTGGGGGGCGAGCCTAAAATACCTGACATGATGCATATGAAACAGCGGCGTAGCTAGGGGTCTAAGGGGACACGTACCCCCCCCCCCCTCCCATCGGGTTCAAAGGGACCCTCGGGTCAGAAGGGCCCTGCGGCGCCATTTGACCGCTGAAGGTTAACGATGGCCATATTTCGACTCAGAAGGCCCCATGGGGCTCGTTAGAGCACCTCATGGGCCCTAAATAGCCACACTAAGATCTCCGTAAGGGCCTCACACTGGCTTCTGAGGACCTCTTGCGGTTTTAAGGGCCCCTCGGTGGTCTCCAAAGGCCCGTTACTGCATCTGAGAGTTCTTACCGGCCTCTGAGGGGCCAGTTCTAGGGGCATTTCCCACCTGTAATGGTCCCACACTTATTTTTCTGAGGGCCCCATAACGGTAACTTAAGGGGGCCCTCATAGGCGCCTATGAGGGCCCACACCGGTGTCTCTGAGGGTTTCACACGCCCAACTCTGAGTGCCTACACCAGTGCCTATTAAAGTCCTAACACCTGCGCATCTAAAGGCCATCCACTGCATTGATGACTTTTGAGGGCCCCACACCGGTGACTCTGAGGGCCCCACCGGCGTCTGACAGTACCATGCCGGTCTCTAAGTAAGGACCCCGAGAAACTTCTTGTGCCGGCCTAAGGGCCCCTTGCCGGTCACTGAGAACCCCCTGCCGGCTTGTAGAGGGTTCGCGTCAGCAGCTCTAAAGGCCCCACTCCTGTCTGTCGCGGCTCCACACCAGCGTCTATGAAGGTCCACAGCAACGCCTGATAAGGACCCTCACCGGCGCCTCTGAGAGAATCACACTAGGCGTCTCTGAGCGCCCTTACCGGCGGTGGCTCTGAGGGCCCTACGCCGGTGATTCTGAGGGTGCTACCGATAACCGAAGGCACCACACAAGTCCTTAGTGTCGCTGAGCTTTAATCCCATACCGGCCTTCCGAGGGCGCCACGTCAGTGCACTCATTCACTACGTTTCCATGACACGTCGAACTCGATTTAGCGAAACTTCACGTGCGTTTTTCTCGGAAACTATTTACCTTATGCAAAAAATGGGCGTATATATGGTTTTAGCTAGCACCTAATCCTATATCTGCATTTTTAAATTATGCCTAAATGCTATGATGGAGCAAATCCATCTCTCAAAATCGGCTTAGCTTGTGCCATGAAAAGTAAAACGTAGCCATTGCCCCACACCCCTCCCTCACACCCGGAGCGGGTAAACTGTGCTATGCCTATAGCAACGATTTTACGGATTTTACCACCGTTGTACGTTATATACATGTTTCTCAAAGTTGACTCAAAATGGTCCAGTATAAAATCTGGCCGTCTGCACCCAAATCGTGTTATCGTTCACATCATGATCGATAACAAGACGGGCCGACGACGGGTGTCTCGATGGTGTTAAGGACTGAAGGTTGTAGTGAGGGGCCGGGGGGTGGGGTCATTTTTCGCAGCCTGTCACTCAATCCCCACTCATCACACCGTCCGTCGCCTCTGAGTGCGCGTCTCGGACTGTTCGACCACGTGGTGTTTGCTTCTTCCCCGGGCCTGTCCCCCCACCCCTCCCTCCCTCTGTTTACTGCGCGTGCCTTATCTCGGGTCAGCCTCCTCCCCTCTGCCTCGGGTCGTGTTTCCCCTCTCCTCTTCCACAGACACACGTCTCTACCGTCTTCGCGCCCCCCCCCCCCCTGCCCCTCCCCTCCTTCCTCGTGCCTGCTGCCGGCCGCTCACTGACCTTCGAGCCCCTAATCGACAATAGGTGGGCCCTATTACTGATTAGGGCTTCTCATACCGTTCGCTCCTCTGATCTGTTACACAGAGTTGGCTGTTGTTGGCCGTCTGCACCCAAATCGTGTTATCGTTCACATCATGATCGATAACAAGACGCCAAACACGCCAACGGAGCAGAATGTACAATACAAAAGCGGGCAGATATATGGGCAATCGTCATACACCCGTCGTTTCTCACCTGACGGAGGACACTCACTGCTAGCCCGCCTCGCTCCGGCCGGCGCTGGCTCGAATCCAATCCATGACACCTGCAACTAGACATGTGAGCCACAGACACCCCTCCCCCGCCGGCTGGCCCATGGCCGCGCAGTCCCCCCCCCCTCCCCCCGTCCGTCCCGCCCCGTCTCGGCTGGCCCATCGCTTTACAGCACTGAGAAACAGTTTCTCCATATTCGGTCTCGTGAGACCAGTTTTCGGGCTAATGTCCCCTATTCAAAACAGACGACACATTTTGAGAATACTCTCTGAGCAACGCCATTGATCGCAGAAACAGATTTAGGCAGTACTGCATTATCGATGTCAAGCTCTAAAATCATATCATATCCATATCCATATCAGATCCACATCATATCCATCATATTCATCATATCAGATCCATATCATATCCATCATATCTTATATGGATAGGTCATCATATCCATATCAGATCTTCCCCAGATCATCGTAGGAGACCTGTGAACAGTCGATTGTGTAATAATATACCTTACCAAAGACATCATCGCAGACCTTTCTCAGGTCATCATGATTCATGTGAGACCTTGTGGAGGTCGTCAGTCGTCATGTCATGCCTCAGTCCAGGTCAGCGGATCATATTGAACTCTGATCATGTGTCAGACTTGGTCTAGGGTGTTTTGTCACACTGAAACGAAGAACCGTTTAGACTCCGAATGTCGGTCGTGATAGTCATAGGTATAACGATTTTACCCCAGGTCATCATGTGGGATCGATGCCAGGCCATCTTATTGGACCTTTGCCCAGGTGATTGTATAATAATAATGCTTTACCATAGTCATCATCGCAGATCTTTTCTTGGTCATCATATCAGACCTTAATGAAGGTCGTCATCAGACAATAGCCTTGGTCATTGACCGTAGTTACCTCAGATCCCGTAATGGAACTTGTCCAGGAATTGTAGCACAAGTCAACAAAGTCATCTAATCAGAACTATTCACAGGGCACGGTGCGAGACCTTTGTGGTGGTCGTAATATAAGACAATATCTCCCCGACACCCTCGTTTGTCGACGTCCACGGGTCATCGGACCCGGCTAATGGGGCCATGGGCCCGCTCAGCGCCTGTTGACATATCCGCTTCGGTTGACTTCCCGACGCTCTGTTTCACGCAGCTGGACCCTCTCCCCATGGTGCCCACTCGCCCGGTCTAATTGCCGGTGCTCTGTTTCACGCAGCTGTGCCCCTCTCCCCCATGCACACAGGCCGCCGCCTGCAGCGAATCACCGTTTCACGACGGGCTATCCGGCGAGTATAGGACATGTGGTTCTTACTCCGACTGGAGCGTCTGGTACTGCGATTAGCCGAGTCGATAAGGTGTTCAAGCCCAGACTGGAGCGGCTTACTTTCTCATGCCAGCCGAGTCTAGATTACAGTTTGTAATCAGACTGGAGCGACTGTTACGTTGTCGTGGTATTCGAGCATGTACGAGTGCACGCGCACAAACAAAAAAAAAGATGCTACTGGTCTCATGAGCCGAGTCGGTATCAGTTACGTAATCCGACTGGAGCGGCTGGTACGGTATAAATATCACATAAGCCGGGTCGGTGAGATATTCACACCTGGACTGGAGCGGCTGTTATGTATGCAATTGCCGAGTCGGGATGTGGTTCTCACTCCGACTGGAGCGGCTGGTACTGCGATTAGCCGAGTCGATAAGGCGTTCAAGCCCAGACTGGAGCGGCTTTATACTTTCTCATGCCAGTCGAGTCCGAATTACAGATTGTAATCAGACTGGAGCGACTGTTACGTTGTCGTGGCATTCGAGCATGTGCGAGTGCACGCGCAAAAACAAAAAAGATGCTACTGTTCTCATGAGCCGAGTCGGTATTAGTTACATAATCCGACGGGAGCGGCTGTTACGGTATTAATATCACATAAGCCGAGTCGGTGGGATATTCACACCTGGACTGGAGCGGCTGCTATGTAGGTATGCAATAGCCGAGTCGGGATGTGGTTCTCACTCCGACTGGAGCGGCTGGTACTGCGATTAGCCGAGTCGATAAGGCATTCAAGCCCAGACTGGAGCGGCTTTTTTCTTTCTCATGCCAGTCGAGTCCGAATTACAGATTGTAATCAGACTGGAGCGACTGTTACGTTGTCGTGGTATTCGAGCATGTAGGTACAAATGTACGCGCAAAAACAAACAAAAAAGTGTTACTGGTCTCATGAGCCGAGTCGGTATTAGTTACATAATCCGACGGGAGCGGCTGGTACGGTATAAATATCACATAAGCCGAGTCGGTGAGATATTCACACCTGGACTGGAGCGGCTGCTATGTATGCACGACTCCTACTGGTCTCATGAGCCGAGTCGGTATTAGTTACGTAATTCGACGGGAGCGGCTGGTACGGTATTAATATCACATAAGCCGAGTCGGTGAGATATTCACACCTGGACTGGAGCGGCTGTTATGTATGCAATTGCCGAGTCGGAATGTGGTTCTTACTCCGACTGGAGCGGCTGGTATGCGATTAGCCGAGTCGGTGAGGCGTTCAAGCCCAGACAGACTGGAGCGGCTTTATACTTCTCATGCCAGTCGAGTCCGAATTACAGATTGTAATCAGACTGGAGCGACTGTTACGTTGTCGTGTATTCGGCATGCGATTAGCCGAGTCGGTGAGCGTTCAAGCCCAGACAGACTGGAGCGGCTTTATACTTTCTCATGCCATTTGAGTCCGAATTACAGATTGTAATCAGACTGGAGCGACTGTTAATGCAATTGCCGAGTCGGGCTGTGGTTCTCACTCCGACTGGAGCGGCTGGTACTGCGATTAGCCGAGTCGATAAGGCATTCAAGCCCAGACTGGAGCGGCTTTTTTCTTTCTCATGCCAGTCGAGTCCGAATTACAGATTGTAATCAGACTGGAGCGACTGTTACGTTGTCGTGGTATTCGAGCATGTAGGTACAAATGTACGCGCAAAAACAAACAAAAAAGTGTTACTGGTCTCATGAGCCGAGTCGGTATTAGTTACATAATCCGACGGGAGCGGCTGGTACGGTATTAATATCACATAAGCCGAGTCGGTGAGATATTCACACCTGGACTGGAGCGGCTGTTATGTATGCAATTGCCGAGTCGGAATGTGGTTCTTACTCCGACTGGAGCGGCTGGTATGCGATTAGTCGAGTCGGTGAGGTGTTCAAGCCCAGACAGACTGGAGCGGCTTTATACTTCTCATGCCAGTCGAGTCCGAATTACAGATTGTAATCAGACTGGAGCGACTGTTACGTTGTCGTGTATTCGGCATGCGATTAGCCGAGTCGGTGAGCGTTCAAGCCCAGACAGACTGGAGCGGCTTTATACTTTCTCATGCCAGTCGAGTCCGAATTACAGATTGTAATCAGACTGGAGCGACTGTTACGTTGTCGTGTATTCGGTATGCGATTAGCCGAGTCGGTGAGCGTTCAAGCCCAGACAGACTGGAGCGGCTTTATACTTTCTCATGCCAGTCGAGTCCGAATTACAGATTGTAATCAGACTGGAGCGACTGTTACGTTGTCGTGTATTCGGTATGCGATTAGCCGAGTCGGTGAGCGTTCAAGCCCAGACAGACTGGAGCGGCTTTATACTTTCTCATACCAGTCGAGTCCGAATTACAGATTGTAATCAGACTGGAGCGACTGTTACGTTGTCGTATATTCGGTATGCTATTAGCCGAGTCGGTGAGCGTTCAAGCCCAGACAGACTGGAGCGGCTTTATACTTTCTCATGCCAGTCGAGTCCGAATTACAGATTGTAATCAGACTGGAGCGACTGTTACATTGTCGTGTATTCGGTATGCGATTAGCCGAGTCGGTGAGGCGTTCAACCCCAGACAGACAGGAGCGGCTTTATACTTTCTCATGCCAGTCGAGTCCGAATTACAGATTGTAATCAGACTGGAGCGACTGTTACGTGTCGTGTATTCGAGCATGTACGATTGCACGCGCAAACAAAAAAGGATGCTACTTGTCTCATGAGCCGAGTCGCGCACATCGTCATGTCTACATGTGTCATGTGTTGTAACAATTTAAACTGTCGGGCGGGCGTCCTGATATCTACTGTTGCTAGCACGTTAGCTTGACTTACCGGCCATGACAGTCCCCTTAGGTATGTGCCTCTGCGCTGCGGACCAGGTACTCCGTCGCGCCACACTCACTGTCGTCTCTCGTTTCTCACTTATCCTGCTCGCTCATTTTTCGCAGCCTGTCACTCAATCCCCACTCATCACACCGTCCGTCGCCTCTGAGTGCGCGTCTCGGACTGTTCGACCACGTGGTGTTTGCTTCTTCCCCGGGCCTGTCCCCCCACCCCTCCCTCCCTCTGTTTACTGCGCGTGCCTTATCTCGGGTCAGCCTCCTCCCCTCTGCCTCGGGTCGTGTTTCCCCTCTCCTCTTCCACAGACACACGTCTCTACCGTCTTCGCGCCCCCCCCCCCTGCCCCTCCCCTCCTTCCTCGTGCCTGCTGCCGGCCGCTCACTGACCTTCGAGCCCCTAATCGACAATAGGTGGGCCCTATTACTGATTGTCAAATCGATACTGTAAGCAGAAACCACTCAGATGGCAAGGAAAATGCCGTGTGTTGATGTTAAGATGTATAAAGGAAACGAGAAGGAAAGAAGTCCGGAAAAGGGAGGAAAGATCCTTTCTCGCTGCCTCAATTATGAGGGGGCGCCGCCCCCTCGGCTCTCAAGTTGGGGGGGGGGGGGCAAGCGCCCCCGCTGCCCCCCCTGTTCCCGGGTCTATGCCGTCACAGACAAAGGTCAACTCTTCTCCGGAACGGAGTGAAACCGAAGCCGAGACGAATGGGAGGCATTTGCCAATAAAATAATTGTGATAGGCTATTTCTTGTATATGTTTGATAATGCTTGCATTTTTGCGTTAGCATTATAATATATAAAAGCAGTTATTTCTTAATGATTATTTACATGTTGTTTTTATGCAGCACGCAGTAAAGTATTGCATTTAGCATAACCTATTCAAAATACACTGGTACTCGTTATACCTACGATTGGCCACGCATTTATATATAACATTTTGCCATACAATTGGCATTTATTGTTCATCTGATTATTCATTGTGGCACGTATATGTGACTTATCATGTATTTTGGCGATTTACGTCAGCCGTGAGAAACGTTTCGTGCTTCTTAACAGGCCTATTCGTAATACAATCGTTAATGTGACTGGCTCGAGGCATTATACATTTCGACTGGAAGATTTACAACCAGTCATGTGCTGGCAATATCGCGGGCCAAATGGATTCTCGGCTCCCGTATGCATTGTCTAGCAGTTTATCAAAGCGCACACGTGCCCTGAAAATAATGTCTGATTTACATAGCCGTGTCCAGAAACAGGATATCCCTGCACTGCGCATATAACGACTTTCAACACCACATGACACCGGAGCTTTCTTCGCTGAGTGACAAACAAGTCTAATGCAAATACTGGCCCTTGATCTTGGCTGCGATGGAAAATTTAATCATCAGAGCCGGGCGACATGCAGTACTGAGCCGGGTCACCGCACAGTGTTGATTCAGAATTTAATCAGCCCCACTCCGCAGGCTTCCCTCCACGGCCCGGGTCAGGGCAGGGGATGAGATGGAGGGCGAGCTGCGGAGCCTAAGCGATGGAATCCACCTCGATGCACATCTAACTCGACGGCAGACGAAGACCTCGAGAGTCGGCACGGGCTCTGAGCCTTTTGTGACAATATGTTATCTGCCCATTTTGAAATCAAATTTTATTCTGAAAGGCATAATAATAATCAGGTATTATCGGCTCGAAGTGGACCTGCTTTGCTGAGTGTAATTTTGGTAACTATAATAACTAACGTGTTCGAAATCACTCCTTGATTTCCCATGGTCACCCCGATATGCTCTACATTTTCATCGTCTTTAATGCATGCTCCTTACATTATGGCTAGCAAATTTCGCTAACGGAGTCTCTTATCGGCCAGCCGCCGCCACAAAGCCAGTTATCTGAAGTGCTATCGATAACATATGGACTTTCCATGGAAAAGGCCAATTCTCATGGGACACAGAGAGTAGCAATTATGTTATAAAGTTAAAGGCACTGCATAATTGAACTGTTCATGCCTGCAAACATGTTCATTCGCAAGCTATTGCAATCGGTTTCAAATTTGCATTTTCTTGGTTTATAATGTTATTAGAATGCATCGCAAATCAGCTTTCGCAAATCCAAGCTGATTTTAAATATGTTTGGGCACCCTGACTGGCTAGTTTGCTCACAAGCGGCTCTTTTTCACACGCCGAATATTTATTTTTGATTTCTTGTCATTGACTGATGCGGCCTTGCCTTTGCTCACCAAAAATCGTTGACCCGCACCCACATGAGTCTCCTAGGGTGGTTAAAGCTCAACCAGGGCTAATACACTTCACCTAGTTTCTCCTGGTACTTCACCCAGGAGAAATGTAGTTTTTCGATATTTATAACAAAAACTAACATTACACAAACGCGCACGACGAGCGAACTGTCCTTCAGACATACGTAACGGCATGTGAAATGTTGTTATTTGGTGAGTGACTTTCGTCTCGACTATACCTGCATATGTAAGTACCAACAGAACGTTGGCCATAGTGGAACATGAGGTATGTTGCTGGTGCTTCGCAGCGTCGCATCAACTCACCTAAATGTTCAAATGCGGTAGAGAATGCACTTGCACATATGTCATAAGCACCTGACTTGGTAGGCTAACCCGCACGGCACTAACGCCTGACCGGATAGGCTAACCCGCATGGCACCATTGTGAAGTTATTCGTGCCCACTAAATCAAAGGCATGTCTACATTGAAAGATAGCAGCAGGATGGCAATGACTTGAGCTAAATTCAGTGCCTCCTTGTCACTTGTGTCTCCAAGACGCTCAGTCCTGTTACTAGCGTCGCATGATAATTCTCTCAGTCAGTAGGGCTGAATACGGAGAGACCGGCAAACGGCGGGTTGAAGGAGGGGGAACAATCACTGGCAGATCCAAGGATTTTTGCAGATCCAAGGACCTAGGATTTTTTCCAATTCTCTAGCGGCGTCCGACTGTGGCGAAATTTTGTCGTTTTGCTTGCATCTAAACTGAACTATTTTTTTTTAGAAAAGCTTGCTTTTACTTACACAGCATTCGAAAGCGAAAGCGATAACAACGAATAGAAGAAATTTGAGGATAGTTGGAAAATGTTATAACATTTTAATAATTAGGTATACGCTGCCCGCAGCTTCCAACAGTAGCGGCGGAACACCTTCAACTAAAGGGGGGCACGGCACTGCCGACTTTTGGTCCCATTCTTTCCATGCAACGCCCATAGGGCTATTGTTAAAATGTCAGAATCAAAGGGGGCCACGGTGCCCCGGTGCCCTCCCCGTTCCGCCGCCTATGGCTTCCAATTCCTAAATCACCCCTGGATCCAACGATGAGGGCCTCGCGCCGCTCTGCGAGGCAATGACGAGGTTTCGACTGTTGCTCATAGATGTCAGCACAGTCGCCCAGGTGGGTGGCGACACCTGGAACTTCTCGTCTGTAACGTACGGAGACTGTTGGTGCGACGCTCGCGATGGAGTGCGCCGTAAATGTGTTGTCGGGACTCGGGTTGTGGGGAGTGGGGTTTGTTGCAAGGGGACTATTCTGATTATAAGACAAATTCTAAGTCAATTTCTTTTTTAACCAGAGGCAGGCAGGAGCCGAAATTAGATTTCCCGGATTGACAAGAAACTGTTTCTTATGAAACGGAATCTGATTGCCGGGCAACCTTTTTTCCATTGCTGTTTTTTTGTGCCATTAGGTGGTAATGTAATATGAAATATCTGTTGCCAAGTACCTAAGTGAACTCTGCTGCTTACTTTGAACGACTTGGCTTAGTTTTAATCACATTTAGTTCTAATAATAGTGCCTCATTTCGGCGAAGCGTTAGCGCCTACAAATGGCAGCCTGCAAGTCCTCCTGTTTTTGGAGTTCAATTAGGTGTCCGATTTGCAGCCATCGATATTGCTGGTATCGGAGCAGCACGCCAGCTAGTCTATAAAATACGTTTCACAAGTGATCGGGCCACGGTATGCGGAAATAAGGTGCAGGAATGCGGGACAGGGGCGGCGACCAGTCTGACAACGGAGGCCCACACGAGGGAGAGGCAGAGAGCGAGAGAGAGGAGAGGAGAAGGGAGGGTGTGACTTCTATTCGTGTGTCCAGCGGCCCTTCCAGCATGGGGCTGAATTTAGGTGTATGGGAGAGCCGTTCTACAGTCCACCTTTCAATCGATTCGAGCAGCTGTCGGTGAAATCCCCTAGAATCAGGAAACCGGCCACTCTCTGTCTGTTTATTGTTTGTGTGTGCTGAGTGTGCCGTGAACGTGGGGGATTATGATGCTAACATTACACAATTGAACGTACACGCTTTTTATTGATTCACGAATAATAGGTTCTTTGTTCAGGACAAGCACCAGGAAATACGTGACCAATGTGACGAATTTTTCCTCCCAAACCAGAACTGATATGATGATATTATGAACGTTTTTGACAAAGTGTGGCATAATTTTCCTTCGAATCCAGTAGCCCGGGTGATCGAAGTTTGACAGACGCCAGACTGATCGATAGGACTTTTTCTTCCTTTGTGTTTCCCCAAGGTAGAGCTGTTCAGCTTTCGTTGACGGTTGATCGGAGACTTGGGAATGGGCCAAGGCGAATGAGTATCAAAATGCCACTGGTACATACTATCTTGGATATTGTCGTCTAAATTACCTATAGGCTATAGCCGTAGTCAGACATTTGCTGGGCTCATTTTTATTTACCAAAAATAAATGTACAAAGTGTTAGGATCAAAACACAGCTGCACATAGTCAGCAATACTTGAGTAGCCTATCTGCTACCGTATTTTCTTCAAACACTGCCCGTATTTCTGTGCTCCATTATTACAAAAATGCCGTCGCAGGCTGCACTGGCAGATTCAGAAAGGCAGTATTGGGCATTGGACGCGGCGGGGGCTCTTCTCCCCAAAGTTGTTCTCTAAAAGGTAGATCTCATTTGATTTTTTGTTTTTGCTTTGTCCTGCTGTGCTATTCCGATCAAAATTTTTCTGACATCATTTATTCGTCTTATCTATGTGAAGAAAGCGGCAACATTTTGTGCATTCTGGATGCTACGGGAGGGACAATGCCTCAAATGCCCTTTCTGGATCTGCCAGTATGTATGTCCGGCTGCTGCACTGTCGACCTGCCTGGCGTTCTCTCGACTCTCCACCACCCGGTGACGCCTCCGTGTCATGTAAATGAGCCGTCAGCTGGCCTTCAGGGCTCTACGGACCAGCCGTTCTTACAGGGCAGAGCAGTAATCGATTCGACATGCGAATATCCTGGAATCTTTCCCTGCAGGGCTGGTTCGTGGCAATGCGTGTGTGTAGTGCTTCATAAAGGCTACGTTTACAAGAGACTAAAAATAGTCTAGAGGCCATCGATGCATGTTTAATATACAAGTATACGATACAGTGAAGTTCTTGATCGTGTTACTTTATTTTGCCCTCATTTTACTCAAGCTCGTATGTTCAACGTTAGGTCAGTAAAACAATGCTTCGGTGTCTAGGTCGTCCGTCTGCTAACGTGATCAGCATTTCGGAATGTTGCTGTTGAGGGATGCCGTCAACAAAAGTAACGCCTTTATGTTAATGACCAATTTTTTTCTCAAGGACACAGGCATGATTCTGGACATGATTCACATGATCTTGTCGAAAATATTGGGAGTTGTTTTGTGAGATATTTACATACTCAACTTGGATGATTCGCATCGTGCATAAATACGATAAGGCTAATGAATAACGGTAACAACAGGCTTAATTCGAAGGAGTTTTATCAATTACCTCATACCATCGTTCATACGAAATACTGACCGCTGTAGCATGAAGGCATGAAGCCGTACTAATGATGTTAGCCGTTGAGGATAAGCAAACATTTAATAACGAGGCGGGTGTAAATAATATCAATCCACAAACCAGGAGGCACCAGCACGAACCTTGCGGAACTCTGATATTGAGCGCCTGGGCTGGATCTCGCCATCCGGGCCGTTTTCGCCTCACCGGGCACAAATGGTGGCGTGGCCAAAGTTGGCCAAACTCGATCAGTTGACTTGCGATTCGTATCCGGATGAGCCGAAACTCGTACCCGTCTCGCAGGTTACGGCGACTTGTGACAATAGTTGCTCGCCGCTGTCTCTGAATTCGCTCCAATGCGTCGACTCGACAGCTCACTGATTCAGACGACTGATGCGAATCAGTTACGATGTGTATCTGGTGACTTAGTAGCACGATGGAATGGTTACATCGTCAGTATCGATTATATATTTTGTTTAGAAATACAATCCCTAGGTGTAGGGCGAATTTATTATATCTAAATAAAAAGGTATATTTCAGTACCAACGACACCCATGCCGTGGCTTTGGTTGTTTGTCAAAATTCAGCTCTCGAGGGTGACACGGTTTTTGCAATAGATGTGCCAGCTTTTATCAATCGAAACTCGAAAGCTCACAAATGCAGCGAGTTGACTGGGAAGTAGAAAGTGACAACTGGAATGGAAAATATTGTGACAGCTCGATCCTACAGTGTTCTTCCATCGGCTCTGTTTTACGTTTTGATCAGGGCTCCACTGCTTTATATTACTGTGTCTGTTTTCCTAAACGTTCCCCGTCAAAACATCTCAGTTGGGCTGCTTCTGGGAACGCGGTTGAGATAGATACATGAACGTGAAATGTGGGCAGCACACACGGAATGCACCATCCAAGTGTTTGGCAGAGGTCATTTGTAGATCATCAGCAATGCAGATTACATTATGCTATGGATAATTGAAATATAAATCTCCATCCTGTCCCTTCTCGTCGATCACCTTTGTTATAAGTCCATCCTTTATTTCTCTCTCTTTCTCTCTCTCTCTCTCTCTCTCTCTCTCTCTCTCTCTCTCTCTCTCTCTCTCTCTCTCTCTCTCTCTCTCTCTCTCTCTCTCTCTCTCTCTCTCTCTCTCTCTCTGTCTCTGTCTCTGTCTCTGTCTCTGTCTCTGTCTCTGTCTCTGTCTCTGTCTCTGTCTCTGTCTCTGTCTCTGTCTCTGTCTCTCTCTCTCTCTCTCTCTCTCTCTCTCTCTCTCTCTCTCTCTCTCTCTCTCTCTCTCTCTCTCTCTCTCTCTCTCTCTCTCTCTCTCTCTCCCTCTCCCTCTCCCTCTCCCTCTCCTGTCTTATTGATAGTTGATCACTGATATCGATGCAAAATTTTTGTATTTTATGTTTTCCATAGATGTTGATGCATGTGCATCATGTATGAACAATCTTTGATAGCTGAGAAAAATAAATCTGTCACTTTAATGAAGGTAATGGTAAAACATGACCCGTTTACGATAGTGAAGATTGATCAAACTGCGCCATGTAAGCTGGCCATGCTTCATAGCATGAATGTTCCGGGTCTGTTCCAAATCGCTATATTGCCTGGGAGCCCGAGAAGGGGCTGGTAAGGGATAGGCCTATGGACTTACAAGACTGCATATGCCAAAAATACGCACTTATTTATTGTTTTTGACTCGTGTGTTTTATAATGAATTGCACATTTATTTAGAGAAATCCAGAACGCACGAGTTTTGTTACCCGAACGATGTTAACATTATTTGTTCATCTTATAAAAAGCATAATTTTGGTTTGTTTAACCCGCGCCCCAGTGGCGGTCTCAGCCAACTTCGCCCTAGTGAGGGGGGGCATATGTTACCACCCACCTCTAACTCAAAAACTAAGAGGGCTAGAAAGACGCGGTAAAAAGCAGTCGATAGCTCTCAATGCGTACGTTTGAAAGTATTTCAGTCATTTTTCACCTTAGAGCAATATTGGGGTCACCAGAGGTCATCAAAGGTCAAAATTTGCCGATTGTCATTATATTTTTCAGAAAACATGCCGCTATCTCAGGAACTATGGTAGGTAGAATAACGCAGGAAAGAGCAATCGATAGCTTTTGAACTCTTCTTTTGAAAAGGTCATTATCAATATTGACCTCAGGTCAACGGTTTGGCCTCCAGAGGGCAAAAAGTCCAAAAATAGCTGTTTTTACGAAAAGTGTTTTTCGACAATAACTTTCGACTACAAAAAGCTACGACATTTCTATTGCCAGAATCGTGTTCCTCTCGCCGAGACGCGTCGAATGAACTATAATTTGACCTTGAAAGGTCAACTTGAAATTTTGACCTCAGGTCAAGGTCATGACCTTACCGGAAAAGGTCATGTTGCATATCAATCGATGCGTCTCAACAAGGCAAACACAATGAGACCAACCCCAGCGTTCTATCTCTTTCCAATCGCGAGTTATTGGCAAAAAACTGTTTGTAGCCTCAAGTGACCTCGGATGACCTGTCTAGAGGCTATCAGCAAAAATGACACCTTGGTCATCACGAGTGAACTAAATCATTGTGATTCTGAAATATTTGGACTGTTCCGATGCGTACACACGGATCTAGAGGCATTTTCATTTTTCTCCATTGACTTGTAATGGAAAGGTTTCGCCACTGACCTGACCTTAGGTCACGGATATAAAAAATCCGAGATATACAAATTGTAGGCGCCCATAACAGCATGCAATCCAACAAGTTTGAAACCTTTCTGACAAACACTGCAGGCTGGACATGATTGCAAACTTTTTTTTAGGCTTGGTCAGTTAACTTGACCTGGTGACCTGACCTGACATGACCTGGGGTCAAAAATTTCACACATTGTCCAAAATCGATGTACCAAAAGCTAACCCAAGCGGCGCGGCGCTACGCGCCGCGGTTTTTTATTCACACGCAAAAAACGCGACAGGGTGGTAACATATGCCCCCCCCCCCACTGGGGCGAAGGTTAAGAAGATGGGCGATTATGACAAACAATCGAGTCATCACAATCAGCTATCAATTAAATATAGTAATTGATTATTGTTCACAAGACATTATCGAAATCTATCTTCAAATATCTGACTCCACCAATGCGTGCAATCAACACATGTGCTGAGAAAATGGCAGAAATAAACACACACAAAAAACAAACACTTGTATGTGAGTTACCTTCACGACACGAACTAATCCGCCGTATCAGTGGTGTTTCTGGTTGTGCACATTTCTCCTGCGATATGGCAGCCCATCTGGCAGCGCCGTCGCTGCCGGCGAAGTGATGGTGCCGCTGGAATTGAGACGATCGCGCCAGCCACGCCCCATAACCGTGTCATCCCGGACGCCAATGGTGAGTCTCCATTACAGGGCCGATGGGCAACGGGGCGGCAGCGCGTAGCTCAGGACGGGCGACAGACAGACTGCGATACAGGCAGACAGAACACCGACGTCCGACACAGACAGCCTGTGGCCGATCCAGGACGTTGTGGACTAACATCCTACATATATGTATGTATGTACATATATGGCCTTGAGTTACATACATCCCAAAAAGTTTCAGCAATATTCCCGAAAGACAAAGACTCGTCGAATTTCCATTTCCATGTGCGTTGTTCATTTAAATTTGTTTGTAGATCACACAAAATGTTTTGCTCATGAAAATTGTTACGCTTTATTCTATGCGAGTGAAGCAACATGAGCGCTGCGGGAGGGTCAAAGTCCCCAAATGCATCTGGCCCATTGGACCAGTGAATACAGACAGATAGACATACAGACAGACAGACAGGCAGACAGACAGAAAGACAGAAAGACAGAGATGCACACTAAAATGTGAATAGTTACAAACATAGAGACACAAATACGGACACAAACACATACACTTCATAATAATATACCACCAGGATGACGGTAAACTGTCATTTTTGCAGCCCGCAGGCTGCATAACGGAAAATGGTCTGTACAATGGTGCTTCATTACTCATCCCACCCACCCCCTCACTTTCCCTGCCGCTCCCTGGCAGACCAGCACCTCGATTCGTATCACCCAATTTTGCCAGAAAACGACCTTGCAAAAATGGAGCGCATGTCACTTTTGACGTTTTGTGAGCGCTTATCTCTGCAATATCCTGAAACGTCTCGCTCTGTTGGAGGGAACCGCGGAAACGAAATGCAATTGTGTTGTAAAGTGAATTGTTTAAAAAATCATTGTTTCTCGTTCGCTTTGTGAGCTCTTGCGAGTTTGGTCTCTGATGGAACCGTTATGTAAGAGAATATCGGTCAGTTATCAAATTTAACTTATGAATTTATACATTCAATGTCGGTACATTACATAGGTACTACCTGCATTGCATGGGGGCTATGTGATATCAAAAGAAAACATCAATCGTTGGACCCTTGAGCCAGCCGGCGAGTAATTATGCATCCCGCCAGAATGCAAGAGTGAAAATGTTTTTGGTCTGTTGCATGGATAGGCGCAGTGCCGTATTCGTGTGTAAATTGCATCAAATGCGAATCATTCTCACCGCAAGCTCTTCCTCTAGCTTCACATTGGCACTATGTATTTCCCTAGTCTAGCATTGCATCTTTTCAACAACAATATTAAATGAACATTATACATTACGTTGCAACGACTACCATGACAATATCCAATCCTCGTCACATTCTTATTCTCATTCTTCACGACTCCCGCTCGGTAGGTCGCGCTTCCTGTGCGCTCCAGGCCCGGTGGCTGGCTACCATACCACCGAGGCCGTGAGGGAGCGGCCTCCGCCCTGTGGCGACCATCACACTCGACCAGATCGGCTCGGCACTGATTCGTTATAGGGCCATTGTGCAGTTAGCGCGGCCGATAGCCGCAATGGGTTACCGCCCGCCAAAAGGCAATAGCCATTCACGGCGAGTGCAAAGGAGCGGGCGATTTTACATATGAATCATCGGCAGAGACGGACTCTGGCTCAAAGGGCAGAGCGTCGGTTGCCTGGGTTGTGATTTCTGAGACTGGAAAACGGAACAAGAGTTGGTGTCTCAGTTTTATCAGTTTTATTATGGAAAAAATGTTCACCGGGACGACTGTGTCGCGGTGGGACAGGCCATCCAGCTGCTCAAACGGTCACCCCAGTGCAGTGTTGCAGCATTTCTTTTGAAACAGCACCTCCGTGGCCATTTTGACACTGGGGTGACTGTCAGTTTGGAATAGGAAAGTGCGACATGGAAATCATGGAATAAGGATAGGCCCGTGACTTGCAGTCTGGTCTTACGGATAGAACGACGGATGTATCAAAATGGACCTTCCTGATTCCTGAGCTTGCGCGACTATTCCCTAGTTCTCAGTCACTTTGTTGGTTTGCGTTGCATGGTCGGATAGCAAAAGGGGTCAGCGGACGCAGTGGTGCGCTTGCGCCGCCATCTCCCGCAACGGCCACCTCCCTTTTCCACGCTCATACTAGCTCACCAGTCACCATTGTTTCGTATCTATCTCTCCCCCTTCAGAATAACCGTTCAACTCAGACGGAGACGCTCACCCAGCAACAGCGTGACCTCACCAGTGAGCTGAGGATGACCTCTGACCTTCCTTGTCGGTCGACGGGGGCTATGACCTCCGGCGTCCCCTGCAACTCCTGGTCAGCCCGTGACCTCTGTTGTAGCCCTCACCAGGGTTCCCTATACCTGACCGGTGCCGTGTTCCTGTCCTCTTGACTGACCCCTGCCATGACCTCTAACCTTTCAGGACCTCCCCTGGCCGTGACCCTGGCTCCGCCTCTGCCCACCCTGGCTGTTTGTCCGCGCCCCGCCGCGGCTCCTTGTCGCAGCTTCGCCTGCCGGCCGCCGCGTTGCAATGGCGCTAGTGTCGCCCCGGCCGTCTGGTCAACAACACGGGCCGATGTTTGAAGTTTGAAGGCCACCTAACTCACATGGTAAGCAACGGCGGCGTGTGGGGCGGGGTGCGGACGCCGGGCGGCGGCGGCGGCGGCGGCGCGGGGGAGAGCGGGGCGCCGCCGACGCCGCCGCCGCGCCGGAAACGACGATAGCGCGGCGCGCGCGTGCGGCCGGACGGCTATGATCGGCGCCGGTCATGGGAGATTAGCTGACCTGGGTTCACCTGGCGGCTGCTGCCTGGGCCGGGCACACGCCATCGCTGCAGACGGCGGGTGCAGACATACCAGGCCATCGCAACTCGGCAGGGATTGGCAGCTCACCTGTGCCCCCCGTCCCCCCGCCCGTACCCCGCCGCCGCAACCCAGACAGACCGTCTGTTTGAGTCCGCCGATGGGTCAACTAGCGGTCACGTAGCGAGGGGAGGGCTCCCGTGGGTGGGATGGGGCCGCCCGGTGACCTATGCAGTGGACGACAGTTGACGTCTAGGTGGTGTACATACATACACTGCACAACGAACAATAGGACAATCTGCAACTGCCTACATTGCGTTATTTATTACACTATGGTATAATTATGTAATATATGTGCACACTGCACAATCGAACAGAGGCAGACAGAGACCGTGGCCGAACGTAAAAGAATTAGTGCGGTGGCCATCTAGCGTTGTTCTGGGCTTTTTGACCACCAGACTCCAGAGACTCAATTTTCGTCGGTAAAATCAGCCTCGGACTTCGCGCCATTCGTGACTAGTCCATCATGTTCTGATGCTTTTACGCGTACAATCTACATCCTTTCCACCCACTGCTCGACACAGCCCACATCCCCCCCCCCGCCTCAGTCTTTTCCTTCAATGTAACGGCAACTCGAACTGTTTTATTCTTTCGACATGTAGCTACTAACTATTTCAAATAAAACGTCTCATGTTTTCACCAAACTGAAGAACCTCTTAACAAATGTTCAAACCCATCCTCTATTCTTGCACCTGCGCATCTCCGCCCCTCCTCCGTCTTTCTCTCGCGTCGCCGTTTCCGCATTCGCCGTGTGTCCTTGTGTTTCGGGTCGCGTCTAACGCTTTCAATCAAGCTGCGTCGTCCGCGACGGTCATCGTTCACTGTCCGAGGGCGCTCCTCGGTGGGCGACGGGCGGCGAGGCGCGCCTTCCGAGCGGCCACCGGTCGTCACAGATGGATGTTGTCCGTTCGTCTGGCTGTGGCGAGCAGCGCCTGTCTACGTCGCCCTGGGACCCTCAGAATGCCCTGAGGCGTACGGAACGCCTGGGAACAGTCGGCTGGTGTGCATGGGACTGTCGTCTGTTTTGTTGACGCATGCTGCCCGTCCTTTCGCGGGCTGCTTCGTTCGTAGCAGCGCGGAAGGAGTTGGAAAAGTGCGAATTGTGCTGGGTGCCATACTATCATGGAGTCTTATTTATCATATATCGTGGATATGATATGCCATTGCGGAGGTAAGACTGAAGGGCCTTGGCCTGAAGACTGTCTGGTCGAATTGCAGAGGGAGGTGCCAAGAGCTTGTGCAGGATTCAGGGAAATATGGATATCGTGGTAGAACGAAAACTGATAGTTGAGCCGGTGGTATTGTGGCTAGAGATAGCCGTGTTTTTGCATTACGTAAACGTTGTTTGGGAGTAGTTAGTGGTTTCTATGGTTGCCGAGAGGCTTGTGTTTTGTGTTTACAGACCCACGAAAGGGTCTGTATACTCAAAACATACCTACCAGTATAACGCCTTATGGGGCGACTAACGGAGCGAGCGAGAGGGTGGGCCTTGCACGTGCGAAATTTCGAGGGGGTACCTCCAACTGACTTGTGCACGGCACCCTACTAACCGGTCTCTAGCGATGTGCCAAATTTGAGCGCAATCGGCCCAGCCGTTCTCGAGATCTGGAAGCGGCACCCTGCACGCGCGCACGTGCAAAATGGGTCCCAACTGACTTGTGCACGGCACCCTACTAACTGGTCCCTAACCGTGTACCAAATTTGAGCGCCATCGGTCCAGCCGTTCTCGAGATCTGGAAACGACCCCTGCACGTGCGCACGTGCAGCAGCACCCCAACCTTAACACATGCAGATGAATTATCTGATGGAGACCTAACTGTGTACCGAGTTTCAATTCAATCGGCCCAGCCGTTGTGCCGTTATTGAAGTTGCAATTTTGGGGGTTCTTAAAAAATGTCCAACTTTACCACGCGCCACGTGCGGTGGTTGGCAAGAACGCATGGTGGCCATCACACCACAGAACTTTTACGTCCAAGTGACATTCAGTAAAGAAGACCGCTTGTCAATCGGATGTCCCGTTCCTAAGATATTAGCTTTTGAAGAGCGTCCCCACGGCCGGCCGGCCGGCCGGCCGCTCATACTCAGGATTTTCCCTTAATTCAGTATGAGACTCCGCTCGCTTCGCTCGCTCCGTAATCAAACTACTGTACTCGTACTCGTAGTGTATGTAGGTATAGGTGTGTGTATGTGTATGTGTACATGTATATGTGTTTGTCCGTCAAGGATGTTGTAATAAATTGATGATGATGATGATGATGTGGTGAGTTGGTTTTCCGCTGGGCTATAATTCTTCGTGAAAAATAGCCTGGTATTTGGGTTCCTCGCGCTTGAATGCTGGACTATGTTTCTGCGACCTGAATTCCTTTGCCAGGTATCCGGTTGGGCTTTTTACGTCCGGTGGTAGATCGGTCAGGGTGACGCAATGACCACGCCTCTCTATCGATGTCACCACAAATCCACGCTCACAGGGCGAGGCCAATGATCACCGCAATATTCGGTACTGGGTGTGTCTGCACTGCAAAGGTTTGCCTTTAATTCAATGAAGTCACATGTCTGCTTAGCGTTGACAGTAATTTTTGTTTTGGCACTTCTTCAAAAGCAGCTTTTGGCTGTTCTCGAAAAATTACGAGATTATAGTTGCTTCGAGCTTATTCGAGCCGTATATGATCGAGCGCGGGTGGGTCCAGAAAGTTGCGGTGCAGGGGGCATACGCCAAAAAAGTTTCTCCAAATTCCAAAAACTCATCGGATTTCGATTCCTTACGCACTGTTGTGCAGTTTAAAACAACATTTTCATAATAAAAATTGTTTAGTTTTGCTTTATTATAAAAAGAGCTGCTTATTTTCGTCGATTTCGGGCGTTACGGAGGGGGAAGGCATTTGCCTCAACTCCCCCCCCCCCTCTCTGGATCTGCCAGTGTGATCAAACGATCTTTTTTTCGAGAGCGATGATAATGATTGGCTGACAAGTGACAGCAGACTATGATGCTGTTAAATTATATGCATGTGTATTGTGTTATGTGTAGATACCAGACTTATGCAAAATATAGGTAACTCAACGCCAAGTTACATCTCTCTGGCTCTGTATTGCGTCCCCGCCAATATTGCGCCAACAGTTGCCGCACTGCACCACCATGCAACGCATCGCATCATTCACCGCATCGCGCCGCGCTCCGCAATCGTCGCATCTGCGGCGCATTGTGCAGTGCAGCAAATGGTCCACCATTTCTGATCAACAGGCGAGGAAAACTGGCAAATGCCGAACTTCGGCCGCATGGAGAATTCCTCCGTAATTGACAGGGCACAGCTGTGTCATTGTGTCATGTCTCCATTATGACACTGTGTCATGAGTGCCAGTCGGACTTGACAGAAATGCATGATCGAATATCTCTTCATTCAGTTGGTATTTCTGTGGTCAGGCTGCAGTAATCGGGAGGCAAACCATTGGTTGTCGGAAACTATGGCAATCGACCCACTAGTGGCTCAATAGTCAGTCAGTTATTAATCAAAACTCGAGACGTCTAGATAAAGTTTATCATGAATAACCATACCCGTCTTACCTAGATGTGGAAAGCACGGAAACTGAAAGGCTGCCTTCCACTCGGCAGTTCTTTATAGTGCAATGACTTGGTTACGGGTCGATCTTGTGTTCTTGGGCTGACGTTCGTGCGTCCCCCCAACCTCGAGCTGATGGCTACCGAGCAGTTACCAGGCAGGTGCTAAGTGGTGTGGACTGCAGGCTGCGGGGTTATGCGTTTGCACTGCAGTCCTCACACCAATGCTACAGCTCGTGGCTGCTGTTCTGTGACCCGTCAAGATATTGTATGCAGCCCAAGGTTTCATTGACCCTACTATATCCGGTCGATTCCTTTAAAATCGAACACTGTCTGAGAAGCTACCCTGACCTGTAATCTGACAAGGGCTGTGGTCATAGGGCCGACACCGAGGTCCCTTAGCGGAGACCTTGGTCATCTGACGGTGGCGCGGGTCTGGGGTCGCCTGATGAACCCTCGCGCCCCTCGCAGCTCGAGCTCACTGGCTCATCAGCACCGTGTCAACTTGGCCAAGACAAGCGGTCCGGGCTCGTAATAAAGTCGATCCGGGCGAATTTAATCTGGCCGGGCGGCGGGCCTCCGGCGCAGAGCGTGTTCCCTGAGAGGTCTGCTATGTGCCCCCGGCCGTAACCCGTGTCATTAGACTAACCGGCCGGCGCGCTGAGGCTGACCCGACCCCCGTGACCTCTTTCCCCTCCCCCGCGCCGGTCCGGCCGCCATTATCACGCGGTGCGCCGTAATGGCCGCAGTGGGCTCGGCATTAGCGGCGATTTACGCCGCACCGAAGGCGATCTCCGGCGCGGGGAGGGTGGTGCGGCGCGCTGCCGGCTACTGGCGACCTTGGGAAGAGCACAGGTCACAGAGACTGACGTCCGATCTGGAGAGAGACTAAGGTCCGATATGCATGACGAAACAACGCAGATAGAATAAGGAAGTTCTCGAAACCTCAAGACTCGAAGTCGAACTTGAAAGATCTGCGTTGGTTTCTAAAGATCAGTAATAAATCGCAAGATGGACGGTATTCGCGAAAATGTAGTTGGTAATCAGACACGCACATGACAATGTAGCAGTCACCAGCTCAAAGTTTTGTGCAGACAGCTGACACAGCTACATAACATGAACTGTTGAAAGTCTTGAAGACTCCTTGAAGCTTTGACAGGCTTGTACAATGTACAATATGTACGGGCTTACCCCGAACCGTCATCTGCTTCCGCCTGTCAGACGTAGCATGGTGTAACGTGACATATGTCGTGACATGACGCATGTCTCTGTCGTGACCCGTCACGGTGACTTCTCTCTGTGATCCGTGCTCGACCGAGTGTCGGCGGGTCCGTGCCGACTGCTTTGTCTCATTGTCTAGACTCGGCCGGAACCGTTGTGTGTGCTAGTCTAATTGGCACTCAATGCAGTCAGTGCACTGGTAAAGCAGCCAACAGTGCGAACTGTGACAATAAAATGAACGCTGACGGCTTTGTCAAGCATGCGGACATGCTTTCCAACCAGTATCGTGATCAGTTTTTGGATAATATGAAGATGTCGAACGAGGCATACGGTCTGCGGTTGAGCGGAACGGAACAAAAACTGAAATTGACTGGCGCGTAATTCAAAGTTGTGGTGTTGCACAGGCGTGGTCCGTGGTTCTCGCGTATCGTTTCTGCCTTAGAAGCTGGGGCGACCAACACTAAGCGAGATTTCTGATCGCAATGGTGATAACAGGCGATTATCAGTGTAGAGACACGCCACTTATTACGACCAACCCCAGGAGACGCTGGGCAGTCGGATTTCTTACTCTCGCTTTCATTTTCGATGACGAATTACTCTTACAGACAGGGGTGCCGGGTGCCTAATTTTCCTGGCTTTTACCGAATTGGCTCGGGTCTCTAATTTATACGGTGAAGTGATTGCCTGCAGAGGAAATTGATGGTTCGCCAGCCCAGTCGGCAACAGCCGATGGTGAAGACTGTAATTTGCTTAGCATGTTGCAAATGAATCATGCTTTTCCAATGAGTTGCACAGATAACGTATGCGATTCTATTCAGGTGGGTAGCAGCGCGTTAGATATAGGTCACACATAAATCAATATAATCCCTTGAAAATGGGTCCCTGTCAGTGTTGCTTTTAAAATGTTTCGATGTATCCTGGAAAGAGACTAATATGAGCACAGTTTTCCAAAGATAACCTGCTCCAAATACCGATGTCAGTGATAAGGAAATCGTCAGTTATGATGGCCAGTACCACGGCCTGCCCTTTCTATTCTAATCCTTGCTCACCAGACGTCACCCTCCCAACACCTTGTGCCAGCTCGACTTGAGGCTCGAATTCGACCGCTGACCCTGGTCCAGTGTCCGATGGGGGCGTCGAAACCAGCCACCAGAGCTCGCCAAACTATCGTCATCACCATCGAATTGGAGCCCCGCCGACGTCCGCTGCCTGTACGCGCTGAGTCAGAGACGTGGCGCGTGGCTAGCGCGTGGCTGAGCGTGGCTGAGCGTGGCACGCGCCACCCAAGCCACCGCCAGCCAAACGACCAGAGCCGGCGGTACGTCATTGTTAGCGACCAGCGGCGCGACCGCTGATAAACCCAACCGGCCTGATTTCGTTACAGAGTTCAGGAAAGCGTGCTTTGTCGTCGCGCGCCACGGGGTCAGCTGGATGTCGCGGATTGTTTCGCGAAATATGGCGCCATATTTCTGCGACGACGGCCGACGCTGTCTGTCCGCGCCGCCGGCGCCGACGCTGGTCGTCGACGACATGAGACCGACACCAGACGGCCTGTTTGTTACGTTCGACTGACACTGAACAAGTCGCCGGGCTGATATCGACCTGAGCGCTCACGAACGCCCGGGGATAAGGGATTGTTGGCAATAACGCCATCATCATTCGGTTGATACTTTGTTTTCAATGCACGTTATCGGAGCACTCGCATATTACATTATTCGGCAATTCCGTCTACTCTCGTCAGCCCTTCAGTTCGCTGTGTATGTTAATACCCTCCTGCTGTCAAGGCTAGTTCATTAACTCGAACAATTTATGAACAGCAGGATGGGCAGCATAATTATTTTGCATTTTAACCCACGATATTTTTCATGACTCGTAAATTGCGTCCATAAACATTCTTTTTCGGTCGTCGGGCGCCAGCTTCCCAATCACCTTTTAGATGGCAAGCGATCATCTGGAAGGGCTGGAGAGCCCCGTTGGAAGTCGCTCCTGCCGCGACTCCGACGGCCGCCGTCCTGGGGCGCTGCGATTGCTGTCGCCATCGGACGTTTTCAGTGATGACTGGGGCATTCTGACAGCGGGCCTGTCGGCCTAACTCTCCCCATTTGTTCCGAGAAGCTCCGCCCGCCGGTGCAACTCGATGATTCTCCGTGAACCCGGCAGCGGAGGCCGACCGAGCGTCTGACCGTGCTAACCGACCTTGACCCTGCCCCGGCGGGACCTGGGGCAACGGGGTCTGACCCCGGCGCTGCCCCCAGTGGGGCTCGAGGTCAAGGAATTAGACATGACCCTTCCCCGCTTAGTGAGACATCAGGCAACGAGGTCCAGTTTTGGCTCTGCCCTCAGTGGGACCACAAGAAACGAAGCTCCAGATCCTGACCCAGGAGACCACAGAAAGGGAAAACGGATATTGATTTTAGCCCCAGTAGGTCCTAGCCCACGTTCTTCGACTACGACCCTGCCTCATGAATGGGACCTTAGGTCACGGCACCTTCTGTCACGGAGGTCATTGTGAGTTTTGCGTGACCTTGGCTTGGGACGCGTGGGTAGGTGTATCACTGCATAAGAAAATGACACAATACATGTATGCTAACGTGCGAAAATCTTCTCATTCGAAAACAAATAAAATGGTCCAAGATTTCTGGTTTCGGTGCTGCCTGAAACAGTTCAAAGTCTCCTGACTCGGTCGATATCGTCCAAGGCGTTGATGCGAGTGCGACTCTCTTCGAAATTAATCCACAACTTCCGAGCTCGCGGCACTTCTTGGAAGAGCCCATACCACTCCTCCCTGTCTTTCCGACAATAAAACGCCCACATTAGTCATGAGGAGCCTTCAGACTTCATCGACGTCATCTGAGACGCCCTTGGGTGTCTCCTCTGTCACTCTTCTAAACTTTTAAAACCATTGGTTTCCCAGAGGCCTCCTGAGTGGATCGTGTGCAGATATTAGGACTCTCAGTGGCGAGAAAGGTAGGGTCGGTTTGTAATTGTATTAATAAGCTTATCTTTTTGGTCATTGTCTCAAGTCTGCGATTCCCAATGTGTTTTTTTATGCCCACGTGTTAGTCGTCTACGGTTAGACCCAACAACCATCTTTGCAGTTTCGCATGGTGTTGAACAAAGCTGCATGATATTCATTCGCCCGTCCATTTCTCGTTTCTCTGTCTCTGACATTCGCTAGAGATGGAGTTAAACGTTTATGTCTCAACTTATGGGCGCAGAGATGGCCGGATACCAGTAACGAAAACGGCCCTGACCGCCTTTCCTCCTTCGGTCTGACGCAACAGTCTCTGCCAGCTCGTGCGGAGAAGACGGACCCGGTGTACGCAGCACGCACAGGCGGCGGCCTACGCAGACGCATATACCGTGCCGACGCGTACGAGCTCCCAGCCGGGTCCACAAGGCTCGGGTCGTCGGGCGCAGGGGAGAGGCTCTGATGAGGAGAGAGGGCTCCATCGCACCGAATGGCTCAATCACTCAATCTCAATCAAGCTCCGTTATCCACTATCAAAGGAAGAGCCAGAGTCAATTCATCCAGTTAAGTCCCTTCGTGGGTTTAATCAGACCGGCGCCGGCCCAGGGCTGAATGCATTGTCATCGCCGCGCGTATTATAGCAGTGAGGTTCCGGCTGAGTCCCAGACCCAGTCGAGTCCCAGTCCCAGACCCAGACCCAGATCCAGACCCAGTCCCGTTTTAGTACCAGTCCCAGGCTTGCTCCAGTCCCAGTCACAATTTCAGTCCCAGTCCAGTTCCAGTCCCAGACCCAGTTTTGCTGATTGTCCCCGTTATCTGCTCTACCTCCGCGCGTGACCTGCCTGGTGGAACTGACCGAGTTTGCCGACTGTTGGCTCTGCGCTGACCGAGTTAGTTGGCGCCTTTGAACCGACCGTCCTGATAAGGAGCCAACGCTGGCGACGCGTGGCCCGGTCCCCTCTGTCCCCCGTCCCCCACGACCCCCCTACCCCTGTTCCGCGACCCTGCCCCCTGCCCCCCCCCCCCCCCCCCCCCCCGCTAGCCCCGTTCATCGGCGGGCTAGCTGCCGCCGAATTATCGTAGCAGCTAGCTGCCGCCGAATTATCGTAGCAGCTAGCTGCCGCCGAATTATCGTAGCAGCTAGCTGCCGCCGAATTATCGTAGCAGCTAGCTGCAGCCGAATTATCGTAGCAGCTAGCTGCAGCCGAATTATCGGAGCAGCTAGCTGCCGCCGTATTCCCAGCTCAGGCCCTGCGGGTAACTGAATAGAAAGACGTTATGTGGAATTGTCAGGCGCCGTGATAAGGTAACGTATAGTATATGATCTTTGTTGCAGTCTTTTGTTACTAGATGATGCCATTTAGCTGAAAGGGGAGATTTAGGTCTGGTTATATGCATTTACGAATTGCATGTAGCAGCGTTTATCTTGGATACATTGAACCCATATATTCCTCAGTGACTAAATTAAAAGCAATATTTTGGGCTTAGATGTTCATTTTGGGGATAATAGTTATAAATTTCAGCGAATAGATGACCTAGTATAACAGCTAACAGGTCAAGTATGCAGTAAGGTTCCCAGTCACTGATGCATGCAAACCACGAGATGACATCTAATTGTCAGCATAACTCGCGATACATGATGTAAAGGCGCCTATAATCTCAATATTCACTGCCTTCAGTTGCAATATCGATTTTAAGGACGTGGAAATGTTTATTGTTTCCCGGGGCATCCATTAATATGAATTGTGAGGTTTTTAGTTCAGCCCTTCCTTACAAAAAAAAAGAAGAAAAATTCTCTCTGAATTTGTTTTTGTCATTGGACAGTGGACACGTTTCTGTCACGAATCATGCTTCACTTGTCCTTTATTTGTTCTCGCACGTTTAATCACATCAAATAAATCTACCACCAAACTCTACACGGGATTGTTTCCAGTGTGGGTGGTCACTAGTTACATATATCTGGTCCCGGGTGCCGCGTCTGACCGGTCGACACTGACACGACACCGGTCGGGTGGAGAGAATCCCTCAGAGCTCCCACGCTGTGAGGCCGCCACCTGACATGGCGCCAAAACCTGTTCCCGCCGCGGCCGCCTCCCGCGCCCTGCACGACAGTGCGGAGTGACCGGCGGACGGCGCCGGGACACCGGACCAATTGGCACAACAGACCAGTGACATCTGACGGGTGATACAGTGGGCTAAGGACACAACAGACCAGTGACACACTGGACCAGTGCATCACAGCTGACCGTGACACGCCAGATCAGTGACGCACTTGACCACTGACACCAACTATTGATACGCCAGACCACTGACATTTGAGCAGTGGCACACCGGGCCAAGGATACGCCAGACCACTGACACGGCAGACCACTGACACATACCTTTGGCATCATACAACTGACAAACCCGACTTCTGACCAGTAATATTGGACCACTGAATAAGTCAATGATACCTAGTCCTACCCAGCAGACACAAGGTCACGTAAGACAAACATTTAACCGCTGAGTTCCGCTCTGTTCATAGGCGGCGGAACGGGGAGGGCACCGGGGCACCGTGCCCCCCTTTGATTTCGGCATTTTAACATTAGCCCTATGGGCGTTGCATGGAAAGAATGGGATCAAAAGTCGGCAGTGCCCCCCCCCCCCTTAATTGAAGGTGTTCCGCCGCTAATGGCTCTGTTTTCCATATCTTATATAAAAAAAACGGTACGGTCTATGGTAACTGTAGCGAGAGAGTGCGATTTCATGTTTGGAGTCCGAGACTGAAATGAAACGGAATTTGAGCCAGAGCTGAAAACTGAGCGAAAGCGGAACTGCAAATATGATCGGTAGATACGCCAGCGAGCATAATAAAACCGGAAATGATCATTTTACCGGTTCTAGAGAAACACGAATCCGAAACTTCGTATTTGTGATGGGAGTTGTTCTGCCCTCCCATTGCAGTACTATTTTGATTGAAAATGATTGTTTTATTTTGTCAAAGGGCTGCATTCATATATAATCGATAAAAGTTATTGATTAAAGTTACGGTTACATTGTAACAGATATTGAACAATAAATTTCCACTTATCTGTTCTTTGGGTAGCTATCCTAGGTTCGATCAATCGAACAGATATTTATACATCATCGAATGAACCAATGTTCCTCAAATAAAAAGCAGCCTGGAGATTGGAGACAGGGTGCTGCGCTTTACAACGACATCAGGCCGCCTTATTTGGCGAATTTCACTGTCGGCCAAATGGGATCTGAGGTGCTCACCAGAATGTAGATATAGACACTCCCCTTGAGGACGTTGACCTAGGGCACCTTGTCTGCTGGTTCAACCTGTGCCCTCGCAGTGAGCAACGGCTCGATAAGGTCGCTGTCCCGCGAGAGGGGCATGTCAGAGTGCCAGTCCATTGTGGAGGGGTGTTTGGGTCCCCGCGGACCTGTGCACTGTAGGGAGAATGCCTTCTGACTGTCACGGACCAGGGAAGAAGCGCTGTCGTCCCCACATACCCACTGGAAGGGCCCTGAGACCGCCTTTGACCCGCCTCTGAACCCGCGCCGCCTCTGACCTCTGAGCCCACGCCACCTCTGAGCTGGCGTGACCTCTGGCCGGCGCGTGTGTATGCCCCGGTGTCCGATTCGGCGACCCACCGAGCCCCGCGCGTACGGCGACGGTGTCGACTTCTGGGGGCTGACGTCACCGACAGTGGAGCCCACGCGCCGCGCCCCGCCGCCCCCGCCCCCGCCCCCGCCCCCGCCCGGCCGGCGGTGTTCGAACCCTCGACAGTCACGACTGCCGCCATAGAAGCGGTGCATTATGCATACATGCATGTGTTGGAGTGCCTGGCGCCTGCAGTGTTGTATACAGGACGCTGCTTATGGCTCGATCCTGCCTCACTATAGTGCAAGAGAACTCTGCACAGGTTTCATAATTTTATGAATCACATGCCTATGATGTTCATTCATTTACTTATAAGTGCTCTTTACGAATATGAGATTGTCGGTTTGTACTGCTGTAGAAACAGCAAATGATTGTTTGGAATAGCTACGAATGGAATTTCAAATGGCATCTTTTGGGCAGACAATGTTCAATAGGTCTGTTGTTGTATTTTAGCTCAAATCTCACCTGAGTCACAGCTGTTACCGGGTAGAAAGGTTAGGGTCTGAGTTGGCATCTCCACACAGCGCGCCGGTCGGTTCTGCGCGGCACGTGCGCCTCCGCGACGGGGTCAGCAGGGGTCACGGCAGGGGTCAGCAGGGGTTCAGCGAGGATCAGCGCCGGCCACAGCAGAGGTCACGGTGGTTGGGTCGTATCGCGCCACATCAGCAAACGTAGAGGCTTCCCCCGGCAACACGAGCTAGCTGTAGCTCAGTTGACCTGACGCGCTAAGGTACTGAGATCGTAACTTCTATGAGTGAGATACGCGCAACGAGTTGAGAAATCCGAGCTGCGAATCAGATGTTGAGAGCTTGGAGCTACAAAGCTCGACTCGTGCTACGAATGATCTTCTAAGGGCTTCAGCTATTGGCTACTTCTGGGCTACGGGCTATGAGCCCCGTCCTATAGAGGCTTTAAGCCACGAGCGGGAAGGTCAGGTTTCAGATTAACGGTATGCCTGGACCCGGGAGAGGCACTTTGTATGTGAGTAGGTCCAGCTATGCTGTGACTGTTGTGGCGAGTTATTTATGAAGCGTCGCAGCAGAATGTGCAGTTAGACGATGCCGACCATTTGGAGGCGGTATCACTACGACTTTCTCAGAAATCGCACGGCTAAATTGCGTTAAATGTGCCTTAGAACTCAACTTATGTGTTGGACAGGACATTATTGGTCCCTTGAAATGAAACGAGTTTGGTGAATTAAAAACTATAATTGTGTAACTGGAAAAGTTAGGCTGGGTAGAATTGTAGGCTGCAGAGCCTTTGGTGTTGGTTTCATTATTTATGTTGTCTATATCACCACCGTTTTTCGGCGCGATGTTTCCCATAAGGTGCAGCAGCATTTGATGGTCATTTAGTGCTTATATCACATTCAGTTTCCCGCATAATAAGCCAGGGAGTCTCCGTCATCATCACTTTATCAGTGCAACAGAGCCGTAACATTGCAATAGTCATGCGTCTTTTAGCCAAACCAGCCATTTCGTTCTCTCCCCTGCACCCTGCACTTGCTGCCGAGTCAAGCAACTGTCCACATTCGGTCCAATTCCACGACTCGCTAGTTGGTCTGTCCGAACCACTCGCGACTGCAAACCTCAGACGACCTGTGCCGCTCGTGACGTCATCAGAGCTGTGATGTGACGTCATCAGTTGCAGGAACAGAGCCGGTCGGACGGATAAGTCATGAATTAATGAATGAGCGGCCAATGCTATCACGCGACACGTGCTCAACTGGAGGTCAGGAAACTCGCCACACTCAACCATTTCCTCGTGTCGGGAAGCGCGCGGGGGTGGTGACGGCAACGCGCGATGACGGCAACGGTGACGTTGGCGGTGTTAGTGACGGAAACGGTGGCAATGGGCAGTGTTAGTGACGGAAACGGTGGCAGTGGGCGGTGTTGCATCTCGCATAAATGGGACGATAGCTTTTGTATCTAATTCGACAATTCCACTTTATTCATCACGATTCTACGTGTATTTATGGCACCGCAAAGCGCTATGCCTATTATGAATACCTCGCGCCCACACTGCCCACACAAATCCGCCACAGACAAGAAAAAAAATGCAAGTACAGCCCTCTGCAAACTGCGTGGTAGGTATTCTTTTTTCGACAAAACGGAGAATAACGCGAATACTATGCTATCGGTCACTCAAAAATCGTAACAGCAAGAAGCGCGAGACTCCGCACCTTAGATTGGCATTATCATCGTGTTCATTTTCCATTAAGTTTGGTAACAAAACCCAAAAGTTTATATCTGCCCCCAATACAAACTTTTGCATTTTACTGCCACACAAGGCGTATACTTTGTTTAATGATAGACCCATTCGAAGGAGTGGAGCATGGCGCATCTATTTGCAGTGTGTTCCGACCGACTGATAACATAGCCTTTGAGCTATTATCAGTTTTGTCGAAAAAAGACTACCTACCATGCAGTCTGCTGAGGGCTGTACATCACGGTTTTAATCTGAAGACATTGCGGTTAATAAGCGCCTTGAGTCGTTGCGTGATATCGGGTGCTCGCATTAGACAGCTTTTTACCCCGGTATAATCGTATAAGGAAGAAAATCGTTCGCGTGAGCTACTGTGTGCTATAATATAAGCCTTTCACTCCGCTGCAATAATGGGCTCCTGTCCTGGCAACGCTCAACCATTCTTTTTTTCTAAGCACTGTTCGGGATAACATCCAACATAGAAAATAAGCCTGCTCTTATTCTAGCACAGTGCACACCTAGCCTTTATTCATTCCTCAATCCTCATCGATCAGTCAAACACTAGATCACTGATCTTCCAAAGGGGGCTATCTCGTATCCGCCGCTCCCGAATCAGCACCTACTACATATATGGTGCTCCCTAGGCCGAGCTCCTCCCCTTACCCCTCTGCTGTCCCTGTCACTCCTCCCCCTCCCCCGCTGCGCCGCCCGCATCTGCATCCACAGGGGGAGGGGGTGGGACCGGCGACACGTTTTCGACATGTCGTCGACCCCGGCACGGCCTGACCGGTGACAGGCGTGGGTCGCCGGCGCCGACCCGCCCCTGCCGACACGCACCGCGGACCGGCCGGTGTCCCCTGTCCCGGACACAGCCCGGACACAGCAGACAGCGCGGACACAGCATGGCCCAGTGCCAATTGCGCGTGGTTGGCGCTCAAGGCCAGGCCGGCCGCGTGAGCTGTGTTTTTGCAGACATTGAGTGACCTCGATGTTTTGCGGTGGTGGGTGCGTGGTTTATGGAATGCGCCGAGTCGTTTGTCAAACGGACCAGCCGGTAGCGGGTGGAGGCGTTGGGTGGCGGTAGCAGTACGTTGAAAGATGACAAAGCTGGATGTTGTGCGGAAGACGATGAAGTCGTTGGTGGTTGCAGCATCACGTGGCTGCTGGATAAGGTGTAGGCTTCTCGAGCTACCTGTTGAGCGCATGCCTTTCGTGCTAGTGCTTTTCCCTTTTGACATGTATTTACGTGCTGCTGAGCTGGAGGACCCTTTAGGCGCCCCCGCCCTGTTGAAGGCAGTGTTCAAGGATCAGGCAGGGTCAAGGCCGGTCCCTTCACGGGGCAAAGTTCAATGGAAGTGTGCTGGGCGGTGCCTAGTAATACGCCGCACGCGAGTGTGATATTATCTTGCGTTAGGATGGTCTGACCTATTGGCGATTGAGGGCGATTTTGAGGTTGTGAAGTTTTTTCGTGAAGAGTGACGTGAATGAAAGTAATGTGGATTATTGGGTGATGTGTTGAGCGCGTTTGCTTAGAAAATATATCAATTCGCTACAAGCTATTTCGGCTATTAACGTAAAATGGCAGGTTTACAAATTAAGGATTTCTTGCAGCCGTTTGACGGATCCGGCGATGTAGTGCAGTGGCTAACGAAAGTAGATGTTGTTGCGAAGCTACGTAAAATCAAGAATGTCGCAGAAGTTATTCCTCTTTTCCTTGAGGGTGCCGCCTTCGCTGTGTATAACGAGATGGCAGAGGAAGAAAAAGTAAACGCGGAGTGCGTCCGACAAGCACTGACTGTCGCGTTTGCGACCAACCCCTTCCGTGCCTATGAGGAGATGTGCAGGCGAGTGTGGCGGGATGAACCGGTAGATGTGTACCTGACGGACCTCCGGCGGCTGGCGCGTCTGGCTGGAGTAACTTCCGATATTCTTTTGCTGCGTGCGTTCGTCGTGGGTCTCCCAGCAGCTGTATCAAGAGAGCTGCGTGCACTGCCAGGCGTGGAGAGGATGCCGCTCTCCGATGTTGTGGAGCGCGCTCGCTGTCTGGTGGGAGAGCTTGTCGAGCGGCCTGTGGTGACCTCTGCGGCTGCAGTGGCACGCAGAGGCGCCCCGCTCAAAGGAGCGGTTCGATGCTACGGTTGTGGGGGTCCCCATCTTCTACGGTTTTGCAATGCTGCTGTGAAGACACCACTGTGTTGCTGGAACTGCGGGTGCGAGGGCCACTTGGCCAGAGACTGCCGTGTGGGAAACGACGCAGGGAGAGCTGGTGCGCCGGCAGCTCCCCCGCAGCAGGGTTAAAGGCGTTGCCGATTGTTCCAGTGGCTATCAATGGAAAAGAGTTCCAGGCACTTCTAGACACAGGCTGCTCTCGAACTGTAATCGCCGTGTGGACAAGTGGGGCTCTTCGGCGTGGAGGACAAGAGATAGTGACTGTTGATGGTAGTCGAATTACCTGTGCTGGAACAGCGTCAGTCACGTTGAAGGTCTGCGGGACTGTGATAACAGCAGATTGTGTGGTGGTGAATCAGCTGCTCAGAGGTGTAGACATGGTGCTCGGCATGGATGTGTTGACTCGGTTGGGTGGAGTCAAAATCGATGGTGACGGAGTAAAGCTGGCATGTGGAGCTGACAGCAAAAGAGACGCGTACAATGAGGAGATCGCAGCAGTCGGGAGAGGCGTGGAAGCTGCGGCTGCGTCGTCAGTGACTGCTGAAGGCAAAGATGATGCCGACAACAGTAGCGCTTGTGAGGGAAGGAGACAATCACCCGGAAGAGACGAGATATCTGGGGCTACACCGTCGATGGTTGTTGAAGATCAGGATTTTAGCGCCTCTTTCGACGGTTGTAAATGGATCGTGAGCTGGAAGTGGAAAGATCGTGCACCAGAATTGGCAAACACAGTAGAAATATACCAGAGCACCTTGAATGAGGAGACAGAAGAAAAGTTTGAAGAGGAAATCCAGAAGTGGATTGAGGCGGGCTGGCTACAGCTTCAAGAAGGCGAGCCTACTGGTGGCGTGATACCGCTGATGGCGGTCATGCAAGAGAACAAAAAGAAGGTGCGCCCAGTGTTCGACTTCAGGGAGTTGAATGAATTTGTTGAAAATCATACGAGCGGGGACATTGCAGTGTGTGACGAAAAAATCCGAAAATGGAGACAGATTCCTGAACCAGTACGCACACTGGATTTGAAATCAGCATACCTCCAGATTCATGTAGACTCTTCTCTGTGGAAGTACCAGCAGGTCAGGTTCAAAGGGAAGACATATGTTCTCACGCGCCTAGGTTTTGGCCTGAACTGTTCTCCTCGAATCATGTCGAAGATCTTGAGTGAGGTGCTGGCACAGGACAGTTCAGTGCAGAGCGGGACAGATCACTTCATGGATGACATCATCGTGCAAGAGAATATAGTCACCGCAGACCAAGTGTCGGCTCATCTGCAAAAATACGGTCTCGAGACAAAACCACCAGAGGCGCTGGACGGCGGACGTGTGCTGGGTCTCCAGCTGAACCGTGACAGCCAGGAGGGTCTTCAGTTCAGCAGAGGCAATGAGATCCCTGTCATGGACGCATCTGTCAAGCTAACACGTAGAAAACTGTTCTCGATCTGTGGTCGCCTCACCGGTCACTATCCGGTCTGTGGGTGGCTCCGAGTGGCGTGCAGCTACATCAAGAGGAGAAGCGAGGGTGTGCGATGGGAGGACGATGTCGGAATGGATGTGCGTCTGATGACAGAAGAGCTTCTTGAGAAGGTTCAGGAGCATGACCCTGTGCGAGGCCCATGGCTGGTGAAAAATGAAGCAAAGCACGGCCGCGTTTGGTGTGATGCGAGTAGCCTGGCGATGGGGGTCGCACTGGAAATCAATGGAGCCATTGTAGAAGACGCAGCCTGGCTGAGGAAAACAACAGACTACAATCACATAAACATCGCCGAACTAGATGCAGCAGTGCGTGGTGTGAATCTAAGTCTAAAGTGGGGACTGCAGTCGGTAGAAGTCATCACTGACTCCGTGACGGTTAAGCGGTGGCTGTCTTCAGCGTTGGAAGGAAACTGCAGGATAAAAGTCGCAGGGATGTCGGAACTGCTGGTCAGACGTCGCCTGGGTCTCTTCAAGGAGTTGGTGGATTCGTATTCGCTGCTGGTGACAATTCAGCTGGTAGAATCCAAGAAAAACAGAGCTGACATCCTCACAAGAGTGAGCAAGCGATGGCTGGGCGGAGAAAAGGACAAAGACGTGTGCGCGGCTAATGTCGAACTGCTACACGCGGAACACCATTTCGGAGTGGACAAGACGCTCTATCTGGGACAGCTGGTAGATCCTGAGCTGACGAGGGCAGAAGTTGAGCAATGTGTGCAGCGATGCGCCCCATGTCAGTCCATCGACCCATCACCAGTCACTCGTGAGGGTGGAAGTCTAGCTGTCACAGACAACTGGTCACGTCTGGCAGTGGACACGACCCACTTTGGAAACCGCTGCTACATTACAGTAGTAGACTGCGGTCCAAGTAGACATGCGATTTGGAGGAAAATTCGATCAGAAAACGCAGAAGATGTGGCCACTGTGTTAGAGGAATTGTTCAGGGAACGAGGTCCGGTGGATGAACTTCTGTGTGACAACAGCACCACGTTCCGCTCTTACAAGCTAGCGGAACTGTGCCGCCAGTGGAACATCCGACAGAGATTTCGAGCAGCATATCGTCCATCTGGCAATGGCATTGTAGAACGGAATCACAGGACAATCAAGCGCATGGCCTCGCGAGGTGGTATCACCCCACTCAAGGCAGTTTTCTGGTACAACCTGGCAGCAAAGGACGGAAGTGACCCGAGCACGGCACCAAGCGGGGGGATATTCACATATCGGTGGCGCCATCCGGAGGCCCAACCGAAGGACCCGGCTCTGAGCGAGGAGAGGATGACTCACGAGTACCGTGTCGGTGACCAGGTCTGGGTGAAGCCGCCCGGTGCCAGGTGCACTACCCGCTGGTCTACTGGCCAGGTGACCGGTGTGGTGTCGGGCAACACTGTGCTGGTGGATGGTGTACCCCGGCATGTGCTGGACGTTAGAAGGGTAACGCCGGAGGGGGGCAGCTAAGCTGACGTATAAGTGGTGTATGGGGTAGTTATTGATGCTGTGATGTGGACATCATGGGGGCATGTGCTGGGCGGTGCCTAGTAATACGCCGCACGCGAGTGTGATATTATCTTGCGTTAGGATGGTCTGACCTATTGGCGATTGAGGGCGATTTTGAGGTTGTGAAGTTTTTTCGTGAAGAGTGACGTGAATGAAAGTAATGTGGATTATTGGGTGATGTGTTGAGCGCGTTTGCTTAGAAAATATATCAATTCGCTACAGGAAGCCTTGGTCCTTCCGAATTCAGACCAGGCCGAATGAGTAGCATGTTCTCGTGCTATTTGTTTCTTATCCACAGCTTCCGCTTAACAGCAGTGAGTGCCATTCAAGCTTCTTCCTTCTTTTTCTCTGGCACCTGCTTATGCTGTCTTTGATGTATTTGAGCATCGACTTCTTTCGAATGTCCTTGGGTTACAATTTTATTACCTATGTATTTCTATAATTATGTTATATTGAGCTACCTCGTCGATTCGCATGAACTTCATCGATGGAAACACAGATAATTTATGCTAATGTAACGTCAACAAGTACTTCTGCCGAATACCTGCAGCTCAGCACGCTGGTTCTTTGCCAACTCCGCGAACTCCACGAGGCTTTCCAAACGACCCATGTCTCATAGATCAGCGCCCGCCCGCGGCCCTGACGCCGGCATTGCCGCCATGGCCTGAGGCACTTCCCGAGGCGCTGCATAAGAGGGCATTTATTGCCGGGTGTACAATTACCCCTGACCCTGTACCGGTGTGCCCCTGGGCCCACTCGGCAGTCTGGTCCGACATGCCAACCACACGGCAGGAGAGTTATCAAGAGAGGCATAGGGAGGGATAGATGGAAAGGAAGGGGGAGGGGGAGAGAGAGGGAGAGAGAGAGAGAGAGAGAGAGAGAGAGAGAGAGAGAGAGAGAGAGAGAGAGAGAGAGAGAGAGAGAGAGAGAGAGAGAGAGAGAGAGAGAGAGAGAGAGAGAGAGAGAGAGAGAGAGAGAGAGAGAGAGAGAGAGAGAGAGAGAGAGAGAGAGAGAGAGAGAGGTGGCTGATGAATAGGTGAGGTTCGGGTGATCAACTGAGCGAAGAAAAGTGGATGACCGCTGGAACGTCATGGTTCAAACGCCGATGGCATCAAGAGAAGCACTGCCTACAGTCAGGTGAATTAGTTAGGAATCCAGCGAGGGAAACCAAGACGGGCCGGCGAGAGCAAGACGAGGAGAGTTGATAGCTCGAACGGAACTGGTTCTTCAAGAACGCGAACGCCAAAACTGGTTTTGAATGCATCCATCTCAACGGCCGGCCCACGCAGGGTGCGAGAGAGGCGGCGGTAAGAAGAAGGAGGCCGTGGCGGGTGGGATAAACGAGTTGGAGATATACTTAGTCTTCATGCAAAGAACCGGTTCCATGCATTTTTTGTCCCTCGCCTGTCTTCATTGGAAGCACTTGCGGTATCCAGCACTGCTTTGCCCAGATTGGAGAGTCCCGTGCCGCGCATTCGTTTCCTCTATTGAAATAATTCCATCTAAACAACGGTGATTGAATAGTGCCGTGGCCAATGCAGCGTGGTCCGAACCGACAATCGTCCTTAGTTGCAACATAACACTCCTCTTTAGCTCCGACTTGGATCCGCCTCTGTGTGTGAGGAGTGTTTAGGAGATTTCGCGGCTTATAGCAGCGTCTTCCTCTTCCTAGCCTCATCCTCCAGATGGGCCAGACGGGCGTCGGCATCTGGGGACCACCCACCATTTCGCCACAATTAAACCAATCCCTGGCCGGCCCGGGCGGTGGCGGCGACTTCAGTATCAGCGCGTAACGTGGGGCGTCGCCCTGCCGGTCGGAACGGCGGGTCTTGCAGGACGCCGGCGGCGCAGAGCCGCATCACCCTTCTGCCGGCGGAGGGCTCAGTTTCGGCAATAAAATATTTATACCGGCAATAGGGGCCGGCGGCCGCGGGCGGCCGGACGGGCGGCGCACATACCGCAGACCGGACAGAGCATGGCGAATGGGGAGAGGGGAGAAGAGAGAGAGGAAGAGAGGTAGAAAACATGGAAAAAATACATGCATGTAAGATAAGACGGCATGAAGAGGGCAAGAAGAAAATGAGTCAGAAGAAAGACCTAAGTAACGGGAATTTAGACGTTCTTTCTTTATAAAGGAAGGCTTTAATGAAGCACAATGAAGCACAGCGTTTTGACACACAACAAAAAGTAAGAAAAGCAACAAGGTAATAGAGAAGTGAAATGAAACTGAAACGAATGTTGTCGGAAGAACATCAGCTGTCTCTAAGTGATTAAAGAAACTGAATCACTCTGAAAGAAGTTGCAAAGAAAAGAGAAACATCACCAAAGTGGGCTCGGAAAGAGCCGCAACTGGCGCTGGTCCTGAATTTCACAGCCGATCCTAAATCACCGCTGGCCTCCTCAAGCGAAGATATATGAGAGCTGCCGTGGCCTCTGGCCGTCACCGAGAGGGGCGACCGCCATCCCTCGGCGACGGCGGCGGCGGCGGGCGTCGCCACGAGGCGAGACAATTACGCCGCTTGCCCTGCCGGGCCGCCGGCCGGGCGGGCGAGGAGCGTTGCAAGGTCAGCGTCCGGTCGGCAGGGGGAGGAGAGGAGAGGGAGGGGGAGAGGGGTGTTAGCCGTGCGCGGCTTCGATAGATGGAGAGATTGGGACGCCAGGCAGGGCTGGTTGAGAAGTGAGACTGGCTGACCGTCACTGCGAACCGCCCCGCCAGCGAGTCCAGAGCTGGAATCCCGAAAAGGCTGCCTAAAGGCACAGTGACTAAATGGAGTAAACGCCCCTGGCGTCAGAAGCCAGCAGCGTGCTCTGAAGTACCCAAGACAGCGCTGGCGATCCAGAGCCACCTTTGGCGACCTGCCTTTGTGTTGTCGACCGCCTGAACGGGCCCCACTTACGTCACTCGGCCGGCCAACTGGGCCCCAAGGCTGCGCGACCGCCACGCTGTTGACAGATGCTATCTGCCAGGGAGCCAGGGCCACAGCAGTGCCCCTCCCCTCCCCTCCCCGCATCCCCATCCGCCCTGCCCCACCAAGCCGCCTGCCACAAACACACCGGTCTGTATACCGATATCAGGGCATGTAACGGCACTGCACCCGTGGGAGGCCAAACGACATTTCCGGTGTCAAATATCTCGAAATCGATTCTGTATTATGTGCAATGGACGTTGCACGTACTGTATAGTCAATAGTGTACGTTGTACAATGTACATTCGTGCATAATTTTAGCTTTATATAAATATGTTACGTAAGAGACAAGGAAACTACACCAAAAAGTCTTAAAATCTTCCTGTCTTGAAGTCTTGGCAAAAGTCTTGACAGACATTTGACAGCCCTGTCATATCACAAGGACTTCAGAAATTTGGGTTTGATCATCTCCCATTAGCAGAGGACCGTCAACAATCGCCTGCGACAGTACCAATGATCAGGTCAGACGGGTTAGTGGATGTCTGAGTGAATCGGCAGAGGAGGCTCGGGTCGGGGACGGGTGAGGCCGCGGGTCACTCTGCCGAGTGACCGCCATCTGACTCTATCGGGTGACCGCCATCCGACTTTGCCGGTTGACCGCCGCCCGCCCGGTGACACGGACGACCGTTATGGCCGCTGACCGCCGGCACGCTGTGGGTCGGCAGTGGAGAGCAACAGGGCCGGTATGGCTCGTCTACGACCACCGCCCGCTGTTCGCTGCTGCACCGCCCGCCACCCGCCGCGCCGTCCACCGTCCGCCTCACACCGTCCGCCGTCCGCCGTGGCAGCGCCCAGAGTCTAACACCAATTGTTACCAGCCACCATACCGCTAGAAGCGGCAGGGCGCCGGACACGTTGGTGGGAGATGGATCTGCTTCGAACTGTGCCCGTATTGCATACTGTTCAGTGCATAGAGTGGATACAGGAATGGCTGAGAGTCTGAGAGCGGCGTTTGGTTACATCTGGCCAGAACCTCATTTTTCTGCAATGGCTGTACACACCCTACACTCTACACTCTACAGCGTACGCCCTAGGTACCGAGTACCATCACCTGGTCGCTGTACACCCACCCGAGGTCCGAGCGGCAACTCCCCGCCAGATAACCGTCCGATATCTGGATACGACTGGCACCGGTTGGACAGCAACTTTTCGCCGAACGGTCTCAGATCGTCCGATGGGCGGACGGAATGTCCGACGTTGGCTCTGACCGGCTGTCTGTCGCTCCATCGCCCGCAGTGCCACACAGACCGACTCGACAATCTGTTCTTGGGACAGGTAATTTGTTAGATTTTCAGATGTTGCGACTGTCTGCAGACAGTGAGATCAAGTGTGGGTTTGTCTGATTCAGACAGGAATTAGAATTCGCAGGTGACTGGCATTACCTGATCGGGTGAAACTTTTTATCCTGATGATGAATTGACATGCTGGTCCGCTTTCTCTTCGCTCTAGCTCTCTTCTCTTGTTCATCAAAGCTGTTTGCTCAAGAAGTACACTCGCGATCGTTCGATTACTGACGTCATGATGACTATGATAATTGTACAGGGTTTGATCGTTCAAGGTCGGATTCTTGGCAACTGATTGTTGAATGTTCATCCGGAAGCTGTATTATTTTCAACTTTTGTGCTTGTTTTCGAGGCCGTGATGTGACTTCATTTACTGTTGCTTCACGTCGGTATGTTACCTAGCCTCCACCGAGCGTGCGACTGTTTTTGAATCCCGTTGTCAGCCAATGGTTGAAAGCAGGAAGTTTTCGAGTGCAGTTTGGTAACATGCCGAGTGCGTATAATCGCGATATGGTAGTCATTTCACAACTGAGCGGCAAAGAGGTCACGCTGGCTCATTGTCTCACTTGTAAACATTCAACGCTCCAATATCAGCTAAGCCACCTGACTGAACCATGAGTTGGTTTTGTTCATGTTCTGTACTGTAAGATTTCATGCTGAAGAGCTCTGTCCCGTGCCCGGTTCGTGTGTCGTTCAGACTTCAGACAGCGATCAATGCTCCATGGATCTGAGATCTTTAAGTGTCTATCCAGCAAAGAACACGAGTAGTAAATTGTGCTGTTATGGCTAGAGTCTTGCACTGAATGGCTGCATTAGATACATCCAAACTCGCAATGAACGAGTGGCTTTATTTATCGTCGCTGTACGCTTTCGAAGTTGGTTGTTATGGGATTAAGTGCCTCGTACGGCCCAGATGCCAGTATGAGTGTTTTGTTAATTATTTGCTGCACTGCTGGCTCCAATAACTGTTGGCAACTGTTTATATTGTTTTATTTGGCCGTTTGCTAGCAGGCTGTTGTAAAAGGTTAGGCTATGAGTTACATGTTAATTTCCGTAAGGTTGAACGTGCACCAACGAGGTTGCGATTTTTTATGATGACGATTGACAATCCGCGTCTCCATCTTCGATCATGTTGTGGTTCCACCCAGATTATTATTGCACATGACCGAAAAAAATTGGTTTCTCCGTAAAGTAAATCAAGAATAAAAACTCAAACTCATGAATGGGATATTTGACGAAATCAGTCTATCTCTTCAATCAGCCCTAGGATGAGACCTGCAATTTGCAGAAAGAAATGACTCCTTATAATCGGATTACGTCTAAGACGAATTTCCGGCACAGCAGACCATTGTCTGGCGACTTTTTCTCGCCGCGAACCCTAGCCACCACCACACCAGCCTTGTTCACATCATTTACAAACCATCACTCAGCCATATCATTCTAATCGCGACCGCAATTCGAAATCAAACCGACGAGAGAACCAGGAGTTAGCAGACATTTGACGAACGCCAGGCTCGGGGGTCTGGGGCGCGTCGGTTTTTTGGCAGCGTCGCTCATTGTTAACATCCGAATAGGCCGCAGTCATTTCCGGCATAGGAGCTGAGAGGATTTTTAAGGAGGCGGCGGCTGGCGGCGGTGGCGGCGCTGCGCCATGGCTGGACAGCTTTGTTTGGCCCAGCGGCGACAGTGGGAGAGGAAAGGGAGGGCTGAGCCCGCCGCACAGTGTGACAGACTCCTGCGTGACTGGAGTCGTAATGAGGAACTGTCAGGACGGTTGTCTTTTCCGCAACAAACCGCCTCGAGAAATGCATCGACAACAGGCTGACGAGAGACTGGCTCGTGACTACTGACAGAGAGTGTCAGAAAGATATCAAATTAACTAGAAATAAAAAATAAAACATGTCTTTGACGGGGCCTACGTGGCGGCCTTTTTCAGGCCGTCAGTCACGATTCTACTGCATAATTACATATTATTTTGTTTTTATCTGTATTGTATTGTTTGCCACCAAAAATTGCGAAGGCTATTTCGGGATGTTTCCTTTAGTGGACTGGATACAATTACACATCGGTTGTTAACTGTCAGGCTGTCAGAGGCGGCAGCACCCAAACCGTTACGCTGTTCCGTTCCTTCGGGAGCCCATGTGTGCCGAAGGGACGCTTGTTGTTGCGCTGCTCAATTGTTGCATGTTTTTGCTTACACTAGGGTGGTCCACTGCACCGTCGCTTGTGCGTCGCAAACTTTGTCTCATTTCGCGGCAAAGATCAACGGACAAGCTAAAAGTTTGGGTAATACGCTGTTCAAGCCACGGGCTTACAAACTTCCTCATAAACCCGGTTTTCTCGGAAAGCTCACTCATGAATATGTTGGCCTGTCCTATAATGTAAGTTACAGGTTCCAATTACATGACATAAAGCCATGCGAAACAGCGTTACGCGAAGAAAAATGCGGTGTACGAGGCACGCCACTAGCTCGAGGAATATGATAGAATGCGGTGTGGCAGCCTCGCTGACGGTTACTGGTGACAATGACAGTACTGTCCAGTGGTTTGACGTCTGGTGGGGAAGTACATCAGTGTTCGTCAGCGGGGAATCCAGTCGTGTTAGTAAGTGTTACTATGTATAGTAGAGCATTGAGCAACTAGCTAAACTGGTTCTCTGTGTCCCTCACAGTTGTTTCATGGCATCACGGTGCAGTGGCGAAACAGGCCCTCAGCCAAGGTCTTCCTAGATAATGTTGGATGCTGTACTTACAAATTGTAATGGCATATAATACAACAAACATTCACGTTTTTGCCTTTGTCTATATTCGATTTATTGGGCTTGTGATGCTTAATTGCATTTGATTTCCAAGTGTCATAACTTACGAACAGTGGAGAAGAAGGCATGGGAGAGTTTGAAAGTTGGGAGTGTATAAAAGCTCCAAATGTGTTTGGAATGAGTAAAGACTGATACGGAGAGAGGACGTGTACCTATTTGAAACGCCCCAATTATCATCATGTTGTACTTTCCAAAGATCAAATATCTTGGGCGTCGGTTATCGACCAGTTTGCTGATCACATGTGCTATCCACAGCCCACAGCTCTAAGGTCACATCGTCTCTTGGTTATTTTCACCTCTGTTCCGAATTTTCATCTCGTTCCCCTCAGTGACGTCAGTGCCCCAAGGAGGAGGAGACCCCAGACAGGCAGGGAGAGGGCGAGGGAGAGGGCGAGGGAGGCGCGGCCGGCAGGTCAGCGGCCCTGGCGCCGGAAGCCCGCTGGGTAGGGCCGCCGCGGCTCAACTCAGCCCGCGCCGCGCGGCCGGCAGAGGCCACTGGCCTTGGCTGGCCGGCCGGTCGGCCCACCCCTCTCCTCTGTCCCGTGGGCAGAGCGACGGAGCCCCCGCCGCTCTACCCGTGCATAGAGCGCCGGCGTCTCGGCACGGCACGAGACCTACCCGCAACTCAGCTCGTGGCCCGGGTATGTCCTCTGGTTGTTCGGTTAGGGCTGTGGACCAAACACCATTGGCCATTGGATTTGAAGCATATCTTTCTCCCGTTCTTTATATATGTATCTTTCTCTATAAAGTTATGCATCTCCCTCTCCTCTCTTTTTCTCTCTCTCCCTCTTTCTCTCTCTCTCTCTCTCTTTCTCTCTTTCTCTCTTTCTCTCTTTCTCTCTTTCTCTCTCTCTCTCCCTCTCCCCCCTCTCTCTCTCTCTCTCTCTCTCTCTCTCTCTCTTTCTCTCTCTAAGTCAAACCTGCCTGCCGTATTATCTCTCGTCTCATCTCTGTTCTTAGTTAGCCGTGCGTTTCACAATCGCTCGCCCTGCTACCCTGGTCAGAGAGCAGAAAATCAGATGTAACGTCTGGCAGTTGGTTTGGCCCGTAATGACTTGTCTCATTCTTTGTCGTAGTAGATTGATTACTACATTTTCGATGCTGGGACACCGTCCGTTTTGTGCAAGGTTTTGTGCCAGCTGTGGCCAGCATGGGTTTATTGATGACGTCATCAATCGATTTTGGCGTGGTGTCTATATGAAATGCTTTTTATTTGTGAGTCAGTTTTTTTGCAACAAATGATCAGCATTGTATCGTTAGTGATGCAACATTTCGTGAAGCTGACGGAGGTGTCACACAGTGTGACAGTGCGATATAGGTCAGCATGCTTTTTTCTCCAGAGGCAGTTTTTGAGACAAAGTGCCGCTTGGTTCCCAATAACACCGTTACAGTTTCCCGTCATGAGACGTGACTTTCCTGAAGCTGCGGCTTGTTTTTGTTCACTATTTTAGACACAAGTCAGCAGTGGCTGACACGTGAACGGTAATCTGATTACTGAATGTTGGAGCCTGGTAAGTACAAGTAGAGTAATAACAAGATACATAATGCTTAATTATAGCGCAGGAAATTTATATTTACCCTCCCTTCTTTCCTCCCTCCCTTCCTTCCCTCCTCTATCTCTCTCTTTGCTCTCTCTCTCCTCTCTCTCTCTCCCTCTCCCCCCCCTCTCTCTCTCTCTCTCTCTCTCTCTCTCTCTCTCTCTCTCTCTCTCTCTCTCTCTCTAAAAGCTGTTACCTACCGTGAACAACTTTGGTCTTCAAAGAATGCAAGGTTTTATATCAAAACATACTAAAACCACATGTGGACTTAAACAGGACACACAGAAATGCAGCACAAATCCTTCTAGCAGAATGACAACTACTCTAGCCCATACGCATTCGTATGAGTCATACAAAGTGGTTGACCATACACGAATGAGGCCACTCGATATGCAACGTCACAGGTGGATTAAATCAAAGTGAAGTGTGCAATGAACTGGCAAAACGGATGACTGATGATATGCATTTACCGCAAATTTGACTTCAGTTTAGCTCCAATTCTGGTTTCCCAGGACCTCGGATCAATAAAAGGTCAACGCGGAGATTTAAAGGGACCCTCCCACCTTAACATTAGATTTGAGTTGAGATAGCCAAAATGGGGTCCCTGGCTCACAATTACCGGTTTCGGCACTCACAACATCGAGAAATGCCTTAAATCGGAAATATTGAATTTCAAAATTGCAGCATTTTGATTCAGAGGGGCTAATGCATAGGAATACTCCTCTGAATGTGTGACGTCAGGGCAGATATCTAACGATTTTTAAATGTTTGACTAAAGCGTTTTGTAGCACGCGGTGGTATATGCTGCTTTGCGCGCAACAAGTGCCGCACTTTCAGCTGCCAAACTATTGCTTCCAAATAAAGTCGCTAGGAACAGCGGAGATCCCAAAAAGTAAACAAAAGTAAAAATATAATATCTTGAAAACCGGTGAATATTTTTCGGTGAAATTTGGTAGATATTCGTTTTCGCTCTTTCTGAACCGAGCGACATCACTTTCATGCCAATTCATAAACTTTTTTGAAGGTGGGAGGGTCCCTTTAATTCAATGAAAACTGAAAGTCATCTGCTTAATCAGATAGGCTTTACCGCATTAAAACTTTCAATGGGCAATCTGGATGGCAACTTTCAATTGCCATCCAGAGCCCACCACACAGCTTTGCTCGCTGCTCTGCACATACCGAAGGTACAGGAGACTCTACGTCGCTCCATCATCGCGTGCTTCCGTGATGCGTTCCGCGAAAATCACCGCCTACGCCAAATTCTGGTTGCCAGCCTGGCCACTCTTGTTCTTGGGGATGCCTCATCGGGACACTGCGCGCCTATCGTTAGATTTATGTTCATCGTATGTGGGGCCAATATGAGTGTGCCTCTACAGGTTGCTGGAGGTCATATCCCACCTGAGATTATGTACACCCCAAGACCCCCCTGTGGAGTCACCGACTCGCTCAGTTGGCTCCTGGCTCAGAACACTGGGGAGGCATGGGCACCAGGGGCGGATCCAGAAAATCTCCAAGGGAGGGGCCATTAGAAACCAGGAGGCCCCCCCCCCCATAATCCCACCTGTTGGAGGCCCCATCTTCCCACTTGTTGGCCCCCCCCCCAAAAAAAAAACTGCGTCTATTGAGCTTATCTAGCTGTTCAGGCAACATCTCAACATCTGTGCAGGCTTGGAGGCCCTCTGTGCAGGTTAGGAGGCCCTGTAAAAGTGGTCATCTCTGTGAGTATAAGAGACCTCCAAGTTATGAAAAGCTCTACCAATCTTCTAACAAAGAAGTCTTTTCAGCTAGTCTTCTAAGAAATAACTAAGTGGGTAGGTTAAAAAAAACTCATCGGATTTCGGCCACTTTATTTTCAGGAGGCCCCCTTTTCAGCTTTTTAACTTTTTAACTTTTTATTTTATTTTTGAAAAAAAATCGGCCAAGGGGGGGCCATGGCCCCCATGGCCCCCCCTTGTATCCGCGCCTGATGGGCACTAATACAAATGATATTAGCGCCACCCATATGATAGTGTTATGTTGTTTTTGGTATGCCTATGTTTTGGTGTAGGTATGATTGTGCATATGTTTTCTGGCGTATGTCTTGTGTGCATTGTGTATGTTTGTTATGCCCATGCTTGTTTTGTCTCTAGACGTAATACAATTGATGATGATGATGATGATGAATGGGTAATATAATTGAGCTTTTTCATGTTCTGAACAAAGACCACTTTAAGGGCGGGTCAGGGGATGAATTTTTATGTGCCGCTGGTAGGTACTCCATATGGGTGAAAACTCCAGCGCATAGTCTGGGACTTAGGAGACATAAGAGCACAGTTCCTTACGTTTCGTTTTTGTATCGTTTTTTTCAATCTAAATTCGCTCAATATACGTTTCGATTAGGCGTAGTAGATTCGATTCGACTATATGTTAAGTAAATGACTATGAAATTTCTGCCTTATAGCCGCGACACCCATACGCCGACTCATTCTCCTCATGCTCCTCGAGTACGCGTTATCAGTTCATCCAAATATCCTGAGTTTTGCAGCTCTGCCAACTACGTTCAGCTCAAGATGATCAGAATTTGCCCAGCGTAGACATTTCGATCTATTCCGAAGCATTTGTGTCAACCATTATCAGCTTTCTTCAACGGAGAACCCATACTTGATCGTCCTGTATCGTTGCAGGAAGCCGTCCATTATCCATATATCCTATCATCATCTCTATATCATTATTATTGAAAACTGACATCGGCTCCCGACCGATAGATTTACGTTGCCACCGTCCATTCGCAGCATGCTGTGACACTGCCCGACTCCGCACAGTGGCCTATTAGCGCTACTATCCACCGACCATGACTGGCCATGACTCTCGTGGAGCGCGTATCGCAACACATTCGCTGCATTTGCAACCGTGCAGCGGCACGCTGTAGAGATCATCTATGCGATTTGTCATCTATGCGATTTGTCATCTATGCGATTTGTCATTTCATGTTGTCATTTTTATTTATATTGTCACCGCCTTATTAATCAATCTGTTACCTGTTGTCAATTGCGCGTCAAGTTTGTTTGTTATTTGTAAACCGGCCTGCCGCTGGCCTCAACCTTCCTAGTAACCGCTGTGCCATACGCTATAGAACGTGTCGTGCAAAGGTCACGGCGGCACCCCTGAGGCGGCCGCTGCCCGTACGTTTAGGAGCCCATTGTCGTGACGTCATGACTGTGGACAAAGGTCGCGGTAGGGGCTCTCCCGGCAGCCGGACGGTGACTCATACGTTGAGCTTGTCTCTCGCCGCGCCTGCGGGCATATTGGTAGTACTAGGGACGGCCAGCATATGACCGCGGTTTTCGGCGACATTGTCCGACGACTTCCTGCGCAAACCTTGGATTCTTCGATATTCACGCACCAGTTCGACGCTTCACGTCAGTTAGCGCACGGTGTCCTCACTGAGCTCCAGGGTCGTCCATGGACGACCTTGGTCGCTAACTTTGAGTAAGCCTTCAGCTCTTTTTGCTCTATGTGACTGTAGGTAGGTCATCTAGGATAACTGCTCAGTCCGGGGGAAACCTAGCGGTGATAACGAACCGGACTATTTATCTTTGCCTGTAACAGACCCCGATCATGGCCATGGACTCGACCGGACCGCCTCCAGGGGCGCGTCTCCCACCCGACCTTGACCCACCAGAAGGCCGCGCTCTCATCCTGATGAGCCGGCCTGATGGCACTCCACTGCGAGGGAACCCGTTCGCCATCATCAGGGAAATCCGCTCGATCTGTGACTCGGAAGTCGAAAAAACCAAACAACTCGGATCTGGCAAAATTCTCATCTCGACCTTCAACAAAGACCAAAGCTCTGCCCTTCTCTCCTGCCAAACCATGCTCGGAAAACCTGTTTCGGCTGTTCTTGCAACCAACCTGATGTCATCGCAGGGTCTCATTCACTGTCCGGACCTCAGCGACCTCTCTGACGAAGAGCTCCTCACCGAACTAGCCCCGCAGGGTGTTATCGAGGTGCAGAGGCTCAAATCCAAGGACCGAACTCCAAACCCCCTGATTCGACTTCGCTTTAAAGGACTCGATCTCCCAAGAAAGCTCCTCTGCGGGTACCTCGCCGTCCCTGTTCGACCCTGGATCCAGCTGCCAAGGCAATGCCGTAGGTGCTGGAAGCTAGGCCACTCCATGCGCTCTTGCCGACGAAAAGAGACAGTCTGCGGGCAGTGCTCTGCCAGGGACAGCCACCCCACAGGTGACTGTACCTCGGTCCCAAAGTGCCCTCTCTGCTCTGGTCCACACCCAGCATGGGACCGAAACAGCTGCCCCGTCTGGAAAACCACCAAACGAGACACTCGAGAGCGAGCGCCATTCCAACCCCCGCCGCTCAACTCCACAGCTTGGCCTCCACTTGAGAGTCAGCACCGAACGATGCAGCCCCCTCCGGCTCGCACAGACGCCTCTGTCCAGACAGATGGTGAGGTCATGGCCCCTAAGGCGACCGCAGTCCCTGTTCAGACCCAGACCGAGACAGCCAGCTCTCAGACGACCGACGCCAGCACCCAAACGACCAAACTGACCACCTTCGACTCGACCTCTCAAACTCGACCCGCCCGACTGGTCTCTGCCGAAGTCCAGACTGACACCCCCGACTCACCGACACCAACCACGGACCCCGACGACTTCGGCTGCTCTCGAAGCAGGCCGTTCACCCGAGGCTACACGGCGAGCTTCCAGCCTGACAGCCCCCGAAACGACACCGACGATCCCGATCCAGACCTGATCCCGAAGAGACGTCCCAGGGGTGAGATCCCTCCACCTGACATCGGGTCGCTGAAGTTTGAGTACGCCAGCGGCAGGCGACTTTCCTACCCTCCCTCCACCCTCTACTGGTTTGACCATGAAATCCGACTATACGACCTTGACCTTCGCCCAGAATCCAAAGCGTACAGGGCAGCCGTGGCTGGCTTCTATTTTGACGGACCCCCTCACCACGGACGCCGTATCTTCCTTCAGAGAATTCCTCCAACGGGTAACCACTAGCCCTACCAACATCGCTGCCTAGGAGTCGAGCTATGCCTCACGGCTACTCCTCCAGAGCCACCAAATTCCAGTCAAAGTTGTACCCCTGAGACGGGCGGGACATGACTGGGGCACCCGGGTCACACCGGCTGCCATAACCCGCTGGCTGTCTCACTCGGTAGGCCGGTTTTTATTTTGGCCGATCCCTGCGAACAGCCTGCGCAATCACACTTTCACTGTCCACATTAGAGATATAACGTAACGTAACTATTGCGGGGATTTTTACTGTACTCGACAGTTTTTGCCCCTTGACTTAGGCACCAGGTTTTTTCTAGTTAGGACTTTTCCTGGTAAATACATCCCACAACAAACATCACACATTGCAACACCTCACACCATCAGCAGCAAGATTTACAGCAGCAAGTATGAATATTCTACCCCTTTCTGGACACCCTTGCCTTGTTAATCGGACGCCACATGAGCCGAATTAAAGTAAAGTTTGCTTCTCTCTCTTGCTTGGGTCAGAATTAAATAGCTGACAGTAAAGTAAAGTAAAACGAAAGATCTGGCTCATTGCCAGCCTTAGTAATTTCCCCTTCCCTGGCGGTTGCCTTAGGCATGCCGGGAAGACAAAATTAAAAAAAAAAAAAAAAAAAAAACGACATTGTCAATTCGTTTCTCGACTCTGCTGTTCGCTACAAGACAAATACACATAGAAAACGGCTCGGGCATTTGGAGAAGAGCGGCTACTCTGAGGCGAGGGAAGAACACGGAGATTCACACAAACGACCTGACTAGGTTGCACTGGCCACAGTCGACCGAGGTGGGCTTCTGCGCCCTTAAAGACGCCTCTGACTGGCCATTGCGCTGACACCCTGGTCGGACCACGGTCATTGATCGGACCCTGCCACTGGTTCGTGCTCAGGCTGCCTTAGCGGGTAGACCTGCTCGACCAGACGCCCCACTGGTGGGCGAGTGCTCGGTTCCGACTTTCACCGCCGGTCCAACAGCGTTCTGCTGGTTCCCGCCGATCCGGTTACGACACCGCAAGTGCCGTACCGACTCGGGCGTCCCAGGTGGGCGTAACGGTTACCACACCAGTTCGCGACCCCCAGGCTCTGTCAGCCGTCGTACGGCTCTCGGACGGACACTCTAATAGATCAGCCACAGATCAATAGATTGTCACAGACCGTCCGTCCAGCCACGCGCTACCCACAGCGCAGTACGACAACGCACAATGCGCCGCTCGGCCGCCGGTGTTCCTCTGAGCACCTCTGAGGTGGCCGGCGGTCGGCGCCGGCTGCAGACGACTGGCCGGCACGTGCGGCGGCGCCGGTGGCCGCCTCGGACGTGCATGACACCGTCATGCCGCCTGCACGGTGCACACGCGGGCGTGCACAATGCACGGCTCACTGTGCACAGCTCAGCGCGCGCCATCCGACATCCACCTGGCCCAAAGTGACTTGCAAGGTGTACGGTTATCGCATGTTGGGCTAGGTCGTGCATTTGTACTCCAAATATGCTAAATTAAAAAGAGCAGCGCTGTCTATTGGCGCGATCCTCGCTGCATATGAATCGTCAATTCTGCAGCAAGTGTGTGCCGACTGCAAGCTGCAAATCTGTGCCGGCCAGGCGGGTACGGACTGCTCCTCTGCGGTGGCAGAATTAGTTACACGGAGCTAAATTTAGGAGTGCTGGATGACTGTGGCGTGGCGCGGCGCTATGTCCGTGTGTCGCCGATCAGCTGCAGTGACCAGTGGCGTCGGGTACTCGGTGACGGAACTGCAGAATGGCCGACCGGACGCACCGTGACCGCTGTGAGGATGAGGAGGGATGGAGAGGGAAGACGCCGAGGACTTCCGTGTTGGGGAGGTGATGCTGTTGGGGCTGTAGAAAGTGGTGATGTGCAAGGAAAGTGATGCGTGGAAGGATGTAGGCATGGGGAACAGATGGTGGGAGGAGTAGTAGGTCGCAGTGCTGGAGCTCAGCAAGAAGTCGCGGACTTAAGGCCGCCGTCCACTGTGCGGAACGCGTGCGGTCCGTACGGAATTTAACACAGAACCCTATGGGCGCATCCGGTCCGTACGGAAATCGTGTGCGCTCCGTCCGGACCGCATCCGAACGGCAATCAGCTGTTGATTTTCCGTCAGCTCTCCGCATGCGTTTCGGATGCGGTTGCTACGGAGACGGAAGAGTGATGTCCGACGCGTTGAACTTTTCTGCGGAAAACGCATCCGGAACGTCCGGAACCGACGTGGTTTGGGGCCGTATCGGAGGCAAACATTGTGAATTGTACGAAGAATTGGAACTCGATCATCATGAAGTAAGTAAAAATTATTTCCCTAGAATGGCAAGAGTATTCGCTGCTGGTTACTTGCAATATTTTATTTGGTAATAAGTGATAGGAAACATTTATTAGCTCTCCGCATCCGGACCGCATCCGGACCGCATCCGGACCGGATGCGGCGACATTCCGGACGGACTCCGGACGGAATTCCGTCGCAGTGGACGGCGGCCTTTACATGATCCTTTGAGCAGTAGCCGAAATCATAAAGCCAGGTGGCACGTAAGCTATCCGTCGCTAAATGAAGGCGGTAATGTCAGAAATATAGGTAATGCTCCATGAAGATTGCCTTACAATTATACCAAGGTATGTGACAGAATTACGTGAAGCATTTTCCCCCAGCTTTTTGTGTTTAATTGAAGGAAAACGGCGAAGTATTTATTGTTGTTTCGTCGTCACACGCTTACTCGACTCTAAACGTCACAGGTGAAAACTCCTGCCGAAGCATGGCTCTACAGCCTAAACTGGTTATGGCTATTGGTTCACTAGCCCTTGACACCATTCTTCTACAGGATTTACTTCGATTCTAACGGATATTGCAACATTGCATGAGTGCCTTGTACAATCCCACGTCATTCACGTTCACAGAAGTGAATTGTTCGAGGCGAAGGATATTATCACAACAATGATCGTCTCATTTTTCGTTGCCTGCTACTTGTGATTTATATGTGAACATTAATCGAAAGCTAAGCAACTATCTTTTTACTCTATGATTGCAAAACGCAATGAAAGTTGAAATAAAAAGCCATATTCGTTCGCATGAAATGACGCTTTTTGTCGTTCACATAAATATCACTGCATGCGCGTTATATTGAAGCTCGAAAACCAAAATGGATCAGTGCGGGATCGTTGGTGCTACTGTCACTTAAAATATGAACGATATGTGTTGCGATTTTTGTTCCTTCCTTCTAATACCTCAGTGAACAAGGCAAATGTATATTGTATTTATGCACTGTATCATGAATATTAATCCAATTTCCTTGTGCTGGTGGATGCGATCAGCATTGCCAATCTTTTCCTGGCTTTTCTAGTTCTTACAAATGTGTTATGATCCACAGGTATTTTGGCCAGCTCATGTCTCGGCCATATAACGTTTATTCATTTTTACGATTACGGCTGTGTCGGTCACGCAATCCATTGGCGTCGCGCGGTGTAGAACAAATGACTGGATCTTTACTGTTCCGGCTGAGGTTCCCATAACACTAGCCGCCGCATCCGACCACAATTGCACATAGCATCAGTGGACGGAACTTGCTTTACCGAGATGGAACCGCTTTTTTATCCGAAAGAATCAAGTCTTTCGCTGGTGTTTCACCAGTTTCACGTTTCAGTATTTATAATTGCGTATTCGGATAAGCAGATAACATTCTTTAGACTTGGGATCGCTCTTATCACGAATGCAACCTACTGTTCTTTGTACGTTTCTGAAAGTGTCATGGTGAAGCTTCTGCAATAATCATTTTTGAGGCCATTTTTGAGCTCCAATTACCGCCTGGAATTCCTAGTTACGTTATCAATCGCGCATCTTTCTAATGATAACCGATTCAACAGTGTGGCTTCCCTCACCCAAATCTATTTTTGGTGTGTGAATCGGAGTATGTGATTGTTCGGCCCTTATCGTCCCGATGTTCGCCCTAGTTGGACCCATCTTTGACCTCATTCGGGCCCAATTTATGACCCTATTCCACCCACCACCCTCTGCCCTATGCGCGTGCGTGTGCGTGTGTGCGTCGGCGATGACGCGGGACAGTCGCGGCCGCCGGCAGTGTCCCGGATGCCGCCGTTGCGACACGTGCATCGTGGGCACGCTGGCCGCTCCGTTAGTGAGAGCCATTGTGCGTGCGGGCGCTGACCCGTGGCTCTGTGCGCGTGGCGCAACAGGTCATCGGCCCGTGCCCCGCGGCGCTGCGCGACAACGGGTCACACGCGCCAGCAGCTGAGGGTTGAGGGCGCCACAGGGGCGCAGGGCGGCGGCGCCCCGCCCCGACCGAGACGGCGCCCTCTCCGGGCGGCAGGGGCACACGTGCACCGTCCCCCACCGCCGTCGCCGCCGCCGCCGCCGCCCGTCGTAGCCTTGAGCGATCCGCGGGCGCCGCGTCCTCCCTCCTTTACGCCCGGCTCAATTCAGGCCAGTTTTCGGCATCCAGCGGCCCCGCCACCCGGCGCCCTTACTGCAACGGGCCATAGAGGCCACCCGCCACCGCCCCCGCCCAGAAACTGACCCTTCTGAGTCATACTGCAATGAGCTGCAATTGTGCCGCGATCAAGTTATCTTTTAATTGTGATCGAATTACGGCCCATCTGGTGGAGGACATGTGAAGGACTGTCCTGCAGAGTCCCCCCTCCCCGCCCTCCTTGTCTCCGTCTCCCGCGGCGTCTCCCCACCCTGTCGCGCCGCGATGGGACGCCGCCTCCGCCGCCTCCGCCGCCGCTGCCGCCGGCAACACTTGTGCAATAATGGTGGGCCGCCGGCCGCCAGGTTATTGTTCGCCAATATCGGGCGGTCAGGGGCGGCTCGAGACCCGGCAACGGCGGCGGCGGCGGCGGCGGCGGCGGTAGGGGACTGCCGAACCGCCCGCCGAACCGCCCGCCGGCCCGCCCGGCCGGCCGGCTCCGTGGGAGAGACGGAGCGCCGGCAGAATTCTAAGTGGCCTCAGGTCACGGGACGCCTTTGACGCACACCGGTGTTTAGAGGGGGCCGCCAAGGGGTCGTTCGGGGCCAGGTGGTCGGCTACCGAACCCCAAACTGTCCGCCTAGCACGCCGCAGTTGGCGTGTCGCGAGCGTCGCATGTGTCGCGCGACCGGCGTCCCGCGTCGTCATCGTCGTTTCTGAGCGGGCTTTGTCGTGGCGACGCGTCTCGGCCTTGGCAGCACCGGACGGCTTTTATTTCTTGTGCTTGTTTATTACCATTAGTGAGCTTCGTCGCCTTGCCGGGTTGCGGCGGCCGCCGCCTCTGCCTCCCTGCCGCCCGCCACCCGCCGCCCTCCGCCGCCCGCCGCCGCCGCCGCCGCCAGGGGGACGCAGCTGCTTGAAACGCTGCAACAGGGGCGTCCCGGTCGTGCAACTTGCATGCAATACGGCGGGCGAGGGTCGGCCGGCCGGCGAGTCGTGTGGCGGGAGCCGGGAGAGCGCGCCGCGTCCCGAGCTGTGTGTGTCGCGCCGCGCCGTGCCTGCGGGTCGTCCGAACCGAATCCTGAGTCGCGTCCTCGCCCCGGCAGGTCGCCTCGGGAGAGCGCGAGGAGCGTGTGGACGGCAAGCAGCCCGTCCAGTGTAACATCTGCAGCAGGAAGTTCAAAAATCTACCGGCGCTGAATGGTCACATGCGTCTGCATGGCGGCTATCTGAAAAAGGTGAGTGCCTCAGAGGCTGGGTTCACCATACGGGAAGCGGGAGCCCCAACTGGGATAAATCAAAATTTAGAGGGAAGGAAGAGGACGTTTGCTTTGTGTTTGAGTCCACCGGTTGGCACCCCGCGGTGGACTGGCCGTTGGGACGGGCGGCGCCCCGCCTGCGCCCGCTGTCCGCCGACACCCCGTCGGCGGCGACTGAGATCGTCGGAGGCGACGACTGCTCTCCGTCGACGTCGGCGCAGCATCTCGGGTGCCCATGGGCAGATGATGCGCGGACAGGCGCCGGGTTTTCAGTCGGGCCGCCGCCCGTCCTGCCCCGTCCGGCCCGCGCGCGGCCGGCGGCGGCGGCGGCGGCGGCGGCGGGTCTCTTTGTTTGGAGACGCCGGCTTCGAAACGGGAGGGGAAGGCGGATGGATACAAGGGAGGGAAGGGTTGGAGGGAAGAGGCTGATACTTTGGGACGTGCTAGAGTTTGTTTCGGTAATTTTGTTACATGCTCAAGTGACGGAGATTCAGGAAAGACAGGCATGCAAGGCGGAAATAATTTTGTTATTTGCGAAGCATTCAGGCAATTCAGTCAATTGATCAAATTAGGACGCGCAATGTGTCACGTCTGCAACAAAATTGGCAGCCCGCTCTGTTCCTGGCAGACCAGCTCCAGGGAGGGCAAGACGAGATAGGAGCGAGGCGCATCAGGCGGTCGAATGGGATCAGTAGTCAGTACTTATCGGGTTAGTGATTAAGTGGAATTAATGCTGCAGATGCGCCAAGGCCTCACGGCTTGAATCTATGTCTAATATTTCGTAAAACATGCAGCTCCATAGCTTCTGAATCTGAAACAACCAGAGACGAAAAATTCGAAATGAGAAGAAGACAGGGCGGGATATAAAACTTAACGAAATGATAGAGTGAGAGGACTTTGAGGGATCAAACAAAATGTGATTTCGGCTCAATGAGCCTGCATTACAGGCTGTTACTGTTTATATCAAGACTCTTGCACATGTCTTTTGAAGACCTCACTGAAACGCTGTCCTGCTGCATTGACTGATAAATAACCACCCAACTTAGCGTAGCCCAGCGCAGTGACCGTTTTCTGGGTGTGCTAAATTTCCCACAATTTTTCAGCCAACAGCCATCAGCGAGCCAGGCTGCCGTTGGCTGATTAATGATTTTATGGATTTCGTAATGCAGCTTCTGCAACATGAGCGCCATTTTCCCTCTCCGATGTCGTCAGTTCCCCCTCTCCGTTCCAATTAGCTTGACAAGGGTGGTGAGGGGAAGAGAAGGGGAGATGAAATGTCTGCTGCTTGCAGTTGATGACTGGGAGCGTGGATTAAGGGACAGAGGGAGAGACCTTGCAGACGAAAGATGTAAGAGGATGAAATGAAACGTTGCAAGTTGGCAGGAAAATTGGGTTCTCATTTTTAAGATGCTTTGCTGGTGTAAAAGCTGTGCACTCTCGTATTAATATTAGAAGCAACGATCAGAGTAAAGCTAAATTACATATTTTGCTGAATTGAACTGATAATTATCATGAAGTAACCTTATACTAGAACACATAATTCCAGTGCGTACCTACTTTTACAGCAAAAAAATGCCCGTAGTAAACGTTAAGAGGCCAAAGCAGTGCATTTTCGTCGTTACTTAAACGTTATTCACACTTTTGTACGCTTAATTTACAAAAAAAAACTCACGTTGTTTTGAAGAATTGTTGGAAATTTTGATATAATGGCTTTCTAAATGCTTATATAGTTTAGTTGAAACGCGTCTTTTCCAAAAATGGAAGCTGCTTATTAAACGGAAAAAATATTGGGTAGCAATAAGTTCAAGGTTCTCGATTGTTATTTGCCTCGGGCCAAACGAGCCCATTCCGTGCAGATTGTTTTCAAATCTGGATTCGTAAATTACAGCTGGAATTCTTGCCTGGAGTTAATGCTGCATAATAACACGTCATGCTTACACTAAGTGCTCCTAATCCCATGACTTGGCCAAAACATTTTACCGCACAAACAATACACCCGCGCTCATAACTCGCAAAAGGTCATGCATGACGGGCCTCCCCATCTTAGACTATGAGCGATGATCTTCGAATGGCAACTAATGACTGGTTATGGCTGCCTGCCATTTTCGAGATCATCTATCGTTTGTGCGTGAACCATTTTTGGGTATCGGCGGTCTACCCTGCGCGTCCCGTCGTTACCGCGAGCGGTCAGTTTATGACAGCACCCCCGGCCATGATCGGGACGCGCGCATCATTCGGCAGGGTTTGGGGCGTTGGTGCATGCTCATTTGAATCGTTGCCAGGCGCCCAAGTGCCGCTCGTCAGTGCTGTAATGTTCCACAGTCACGTCACGGTGGTAGTTCCGACCGGCAAGAACGCCGCCCGACTTTGGTGACAGATAAAACTGTGGGAGGGTAAAATGGGAATGGGAAAGTAAGGAGTCATCCTATTTCGCATGCTTATAAAGTTTGTGACAGTTATGATTTTGTCTGCATTGGTTAGCCTCTTCCTGATGCGTGTATGATTCCCCCACAGTTCACGAAATCCACTGAAATTCCTAATTCTTAGTTGTTTTTTTATTTATTTTATAGCGTTTACAAAGGCAAATCTTATGAAATGTGCTAATAAGGGCGATGAAATATTTTCAGTGCGGTACATATTTTGAACTTCAGGCAAAAATAAAAATATTGGTAACTGTAAGAGCGGCATGCTAATGTATTATTTTATTCAACATACGATCCGATTATTAAACGTAATATGCAATATTTCCATGCAATATTTCCATTGATGAGCAAATTCCACTTGCTGCAATATTCTCCCGCTCTATTTCCGCGTCGCGTCCCCGTCTGACGGGGACGCCCCCGAAGGTCTTTGTTAGCCGGAGGGTCTGCGGGCCATCTCGGCGGCGGCAGCGGCGCTGACGAGTGACAGTTTTAGAGGGTGCTGGTGCTGCCGTGCGCGCCTCAACGACCTTTTCAGTCGCAGAAATGACCTCGACCCGTCGGCGCCAATCAGACCTGAAGATTGCCTGATGAGACCGCCGCCGGCGCCGTCGTCGTCGGGGCAGTGGCAGTTGCACCCAGAGCGGTCAAGTCGTCGTTGAATGTTGATGGCGGCAAAGCGACACTGCCATGACAGTGAAACTGTAGCACAGTTTCTGTATCTTATGGGGACAAAATTTTTCAAAATAGCAAACATTGTAGACATGGACCACCTCCGGGTAGTCCACGATTTCGATAAGAGGAGACAGGATCATTACCATTTCGGCAAAATATGAGTTTGCTAACTGAGTTTGTTTTGATTTCGAACCGTCGGCTCAAGTCAAATAGACAACAGAATAAGATAAAATTTGGAAAGAGCCCTGGGAAGGAGTCACGCGTGCTCCAAGCAGCAGGATCAAACACGTGCGGTGTTCTGTCTGACATTATAGCTGTCGCAGGTGAAAGCAATGAACTATTGGAGGAGGAAAATCAGCTCTGATTTCTCCGAATGTCACGGCTTAGGGAGTCAGATAAAGCGGTCGAGTCACCAAACCGTGCTCAACTTATCTAAGTCATGGGAACTTTTCTGGCGTCGGCAGTGACCGCTGACGTCAATATCTTATACGGCGCAGTGCGCAGGCATTGACTGGCAAAGGGCATCTTATTTGTCCTTTAGGCAGTCGTTGGGTCCTGGTCCAGCCGACTGTGGCTGTGTGTCGTCTGTACGGCTATCTCAGAGTCAAATCGGGTCACTCTCTATCAGAGTAATGACCGTTATCTCACAGTATATAACAGGCTGTCCAATTAGGCGGGCCCCAGGATCAATGCGCCGCCTGTGCCCATTCCCGTTCGTCATTTTCTTGACGTCACTAGTAGTTAGATTCGCTAACCTAATTGCAAGTTATAAATTCTCCGAAGAAGTAAGGGTAACCTTGGTATGTTCGATTCAAAAGAAAAACGATTTGCTACTGTTGCTGGGTATCTTTATATCAGTGAAATTCCGTCATATTCAGCACTGTCGCTTGTCTCAGCAGATAACACGTCGTTGTTGAAGTGCGCTGGGGTGGGGGGGGGGGGGGGGGCGTCTCTACCGATGTCCAGTAGCTGACTGAGCTAGGACGAAATGTTTGGACGAACTTTCACCCTTTTTAGATGACGGACCCAAAGCCGAAAATCTTTCTTGATGATAAAAAGTAATTCACCTCTAAGTGATGTGTCTCCGCGTGTTTATCTAGCGTAACCTCAGTTCATTAATTCGTTGCAATCTCGCATAACATTCAAATCGATATTCCGTTACGCAAGTTTCTCATGCGTAACTCGACCTCTTTCGGTCCAGCAGTTTCCATTGTCATCGAGATTTTGTAAACGTGTCCACTGACAGCAGATGATAACCAATTAGTGGCTTCAACTCTGCGGCGAAATTGTCGAACCTGCCACGCAGGTCTGCCACAAATCCTAGTATAAGGGTCGATTGGAGACAGTTGACAGTTGTATCTGGGGATAAATTGGCCAGAGGCTTGTGATAGCGCCGCGGCTGGGTAAAAATGTGGTTTTCCGAACGAATCAATCGTTTGGTGCTTGGAAAAGAAGGACTCTTTGATGTGTTTTGAGGTTTCGTCGTTAAATGCTAAAACCTCGTGGCCATTTGGCCAATGGTCATGTAAGAGTGAATGATTTCCATTCGAGTCATGACGTTGATGGTTCAATGTGACATGGCTGTTTTGTTTGCTGTTGTTATTTTGGAAGAACAACATTTATTGCTGTCGACCGTAATGCATCGGTGTTCAGGTATCGACACGAATGCAAACCAAGAAGGTCATGGCTTTAAATTCAAATCATTGAAATCGATTTTCTTTAACAGCGTGCGAACATTAACGATATGATACGCCCGATGGAATTCGGTGTACTTTTTGATAGGATTAAAATAAGCTTTAAAAATCATGCGCAAAATATAAGCAAAGAGTGAACATGCGCAGTAGCGGCGGAACGCCTTCAATTAAGGGGGGGGGGCACTGCCGATGCTTGGTCCCATTCCTTCCATGCAACGCCCATAGGGCTAATGTTAGAATGCCACAATAAAAGGGGGCACGGTGCCCCGGTGCCCTCCCCGTTCCGCCGCCTATGAACATGCGTCCGCACTGCTGGTAGTACTTTTTAAAGGATCCTTTTCTTTTTTACTTCATCGAAAATTCATGTTTTAATTGCAAAGTCCCTTGTTGCATGAGCGAGTGAGATCTCTCAGTAATCTGACCTCTTTATCAGTGCAGCTTTGGCTCAGCTGCTTGGAATAATGAACAGGTGCACGTTTCTAGCGAGTGCTTAGCACAATCGACGCCGGCTCCTAGACACCGAGCACGTTTTGCCTAGACAATGAGCACATAATGAGAGCGTCATGCCTCCATGCATTGATAGCGTTTGTTCGCGGATTATGTCATGATTGCAGAGCGCTGCAGTGTCCCGCTAGACTATTGATGACAAAGCCAATTTAATTTGGTAATGTGGGTAACTGATAAGTTAATCACGTGTGCATTCAATCCATCAATGCATTTAGGGTCTCCATAGATGCAATAAGAATAATGAAAGTTATGATCGGACACTGTTGTGCATTAGCAGTTTTCACATTGATCAGTCTCCCTTACTCCCACATCAAACAATCGGGCACTCTGTATGAACCATGGCCTACTCTTGGGGCAGGACAGGGGGCTACACTGGACTCACGTGCATTCACAGAACACACATGCATCCTGCACACTGGACTCTGCGTTGTGCAAGGCACGCGGCTCGTATGTAAATAATCTGCGAGGGCGCCTCCGCCTTGGCACGCGCTGCTGGCCAGGAGCAGGACCCCTGCACCGAGATCTATCGGGCCACTCCATCAGAGCGCGCCCTGCAGCCTCGGCTGACCACCGAGCACATGGAATGAGCGCGGAACTCACAATCCTCCCCCAGTTTGTGCGCTGTGAAGTGTTTTGTGAAGACGTGCGCTTGGTGGCAGAATAACCTTTCTGGTTAGTGTCATCCACGCGTCTTCTTCACGCCACGTTGCGCTTGCTTCACGTGACGTCTTGTGCTGCGTCACGCACGCCCTGACCGTGACGCTGGTGCGTGACGACACAGGCGGAAGTGACCCCGTCTCGGCTGGCCTTGACCTGCCTCCGTCGGGTGGCGCGTGTTCGACCTCCTGACCTGTAGCAGATCTCGTGACTCGTAGATCAGTGACCACATTAGGAATCGCGGCGCCCTCAGGTGGACGCGTGGCGCCCTTAGGTGGACGCCCGGTGGACGACCGGCGCCATTGGGCGGAAGTCCGGCCGCCAGGGTTGCGGGGCGCCCTTTGTTGTGTTGTGTACACGATGGCGGCACGGTCGGTGCAGCGGTCGGCCTCATCAGTTCGATACCTCGTCGCCGGCCGGCCGACGGCCCTCGACGACCGTCGGACGGTCACCTCGTCAGTATTGATTCGGCCGCTCACTATGTGGGTCAGAAGCGTTTTTACTACGCGACCCCGCGCCGGTAGCGCGCGAAAAACGCGCGTCCGCTCCATTAGAGAGGCGCTGGCGCGGCGCGCGCCGAAAAACGTCGCTCGCGCGCGCGCGCGCGCTTGTTCCGGTACTTGTCCGTCCGGCGCGCCGTTTTTGCCGCACCAAGGTCGCGCGCTTTTTGTGACGCGTTACGCGGCAGTGCGGTAACGTTGCGGTTGAGCGGGACTCTGGTGCGCCGGCGTGGGTCGAGCAGGAAGGGGAAGTGGGCCAGAAGCGGAAGGAGGTCACAGAGAGGCGCTGTAGGTCACGAGGGTTTCGGACGGCACGAGGGGCAGTGAGGAGCGGAAAGGGAATGTGAGAAGAGAAGAGGCGAGAAGAGGGAGAGGGAAGATAGAGACACAGAGAGCGATGATGAGGAGAGAGAGAGAGAGAGAGAGTGGAGAGAGAGGGAGAGAGAGGGAGAGAGAGAGAGAGAGGAGAGAGAGAGAGAGAGAGAGGAGAGATGGAGAGGAGAGAGAGAGAGAGAGAGAGAGAGAGAGAAAGAGGGAGAGAGAGAGAGGAGAGAGGAGAGGAGAGTGAGGAAGAGGGAGGAGAGGAGAAGGAGGAGAGGAGAGTGAGAGAAGAGGAGGGAGAGAGAGAGGAGGATGGGAGGAGAGCGAGAGAGGGAGAGAGAGAGAGGAGAGAGCGAGACGAGGAGGAGGGAGGAGGGGAGGGAGAGGAGGAGAGAGAGAGGGAGAGAGAGAGAGAGAGGAGAGAGAGAGAGAGAGAGAGAGAGAGAGAGAGAGAGAGAGAGAGAGAGAGAGAGAGAGAGAGAAAGGAGAAAGAAAGAAAAAGGGAGAAAATGGAAGGGAATGAAATATACTTGCTACATTTGCAATGTGGGAAGGAATGGACAGGATGAAATAATGAAGGAGAGATTAAGGCCAGAACGAATTGGAAGAACAAGCTAAAAGAGGTGCAAGAATTCTGAGTGCAGAGCTAAGGTCAGATGATGCAAATGCTTGGGAAGAGATGATGAAAGAAGGTTGAAATAGTGAAGAGACCTTGGGAGTGCGATAAAGGAGTGGCACAGGCTGCTATTACCGGTGGCAGGACGGTAATATTAGCCATTACCGGCCTCCTACCGAGACACTTTGACTGACGGCAACTGCTGTGATCTGCCGCTCCTCCCCCAGCGGCTGCTGTAGCTGCCATCTCTTCCGACAGCTGCTGTAAGCTGCCGTCGGTTTTCCGACAGTTGCTGTAAGCTGCCGTCCCTCCACCAGTAGCTGTTGTGGGGTTTGAGCTGCCGTCGCTTCCCTGGCGGCTGCCGTGAGCTGCCGTCTCTTCCGCCGGCTGCTGCTGTGAGCTGCCTTCTCTCAGCCGACGACCGAGTGAACTGCCGCTCCTTCACCTTCGGCTGCCGTAGTTGCCTTCCTCCGCAGTCGGCTGCTGTAGCTGCCTTCCTCCGCCGGCGGGTGTCGACCGGTCGCGCTCGGCCGGGCCGACACCCCCGCGCGCGGCCCCTCGTCCGGCACCTGTCGACACTTTCTCCCTGTCAGGGGGCGGTCCGCGGCCCGCCGACCTACAGCGGGGTTCCGGCGACGCGCCCGACAATCCGGCCCACCACGGCAGCTTAATCCCCTCCCACCCCGACGACTTTCTCGTGGTCGTTTGCCACATCTCACCCACCGGTCCTGCCCGGCGACCGGAAACCTCATCTGTCGACTTGCGTCTGTTCGAGGTGACGAGGAAGAGCCTGGAGATGTCAACTGGGGATGATGTTTGATCACACAGGACAAGGACCTCTATTGCCAGACTTGCGGCTGTTACGAAGTTGCAGAGGCATTTCTTCCCGTTGCCCAGACTTTTGCGGTCGGACCTGATTCTGCTCGGATCGATGTAAGAAGTTTGTTGACGAGCTCTTGTTTTCGGTGCCCGTGCCATCCTTGGTTCGCTCGGTGCCGCCAGCTGGTATGGGCTCCATTTTGTTTGGCCCACTCCTCTGAGTAGCGGGCAGCGCAAGGTCAAGCCGTCGGCTTTGTTCTCTTTGTAGTAGGCGGCCAAAGAGCGGAGCCGCGCCGCGGAGCCGTCGCGCCGATTCGCTATGCGGTCCGATAGAGCTCCGGCTCAGGGGTCCCTCGCTGTGCGTGCCGCATGGTAGCCATGGCGACGAACTTCGCGGCAAGGCGGTGTATGACCTGGGCCCGGGTAAGAAATCAGCAGATCCAGCAGCGCGAATTCGAGCTGACAGCCGCAGCGAACACGATTCGTACCTGATCCGTCGTAAATCCTCAATTTGCTATTTGAATTATGTGTCTTTTTGTCAGCATGGAATGCTCGTTTTTACCTTTCCAGATAAATGTTTCAGTGCAATGCAACTGTTGAATCTGCTTCTGAAAACACGTCTGATTCTTTTCCCAGACAACATTTGGTTACCATGCACGCGGGGATTGGATAAAAACCATTCTGTAGCGCCATTTGAAGCGGTCGGTCCGGCACGTCCTATGGAAACGGGCCGCCTCGCTGCGCCATTATGTCTCCCTCAGCGACGTAAGAGTCGACCCTCAACACTGATCCGCATCTATTAGGCGGAACGGGATGTCTAATGCGGTAATTTTTCATTCTCTAATGCATCGCTCGCCTATGGGTCGCAAAGTCCGGATTGGTCGGGCCCCATTGGCGGCGCTCGTTGGAGGCCATGCTGCGGTCCATCGGACGCGGTCGGGGAGCCGTAATTCTGCCGCTGCTCTCCCATCTCCGACCTGAATCAGTCCCGGTCCGCCAGGCGCGCCCGGCCTCGCTCGCCTATTGCGCGCCGGCTGCGCTGAATTAAGATGAAGTGCAGTCTTATCTTAACGGGCCATCTGATCGGTTTTCGGGCCCTGCCAGTCGCCGCAACATCCATTTCATGGGGACCGATAATCCAGGTCTGAAAGGATCCCATCGATGTGTATTCGATGGTGTCTTGCTTATGCATCAACGTTAGGGTAAATTCACTAGCCCATGTACAGAGCTTTTAAATTAACCTTTCTCGTTATTTTTCATTTCAGAAGTTGCAATATAGAAAAGTAAAAGCATGTATGTAAGGAAAAAGTCAGCCGATTTCTCAGCTACTTCAACGAGCACGGCCCCAGTAATTCCCCATCCAATTGATTTAAAGTGGTAGTTTCCCCAAAATTCCCCTTCCATGAGTGCTTCTGATCTGCGGGAACTCACCGTTCCACGGAATCCTTTTGTACCAGGTCTGGACAGTAGCAGCACGCAAAGGCTTATATGGCGCAAATCCTTGCACGGTTCTGCTGTGCGTGTTTCAGCAATATTTTCATGTCCATTTCCTCCTTGTGAACGGCGAGCGATGGAAATAGGTAGTCGTGTCTCGCTAGCGTTTTTAGCAAAATATCTACCTGTGCCTTTCTTGCTGATGTGTGAAATCTGTTTCCCCGAAGACGCCCTGATGAGCGAGTCTTTTTTACGTCCGCTATCTCATGTTAACAGTCATAGAACACGTTAACAACCGGCAGTCCGGACAGCAAGGACGGTTTCTCTGGTGTTGGACTCCCGACACGACGACTTATCATCGCCTGTCTCCGTCCACCCATTGTATGGCTCCTGCATCCGGCTTAGGGTACCCCTTGTCTCCCCCAGTGCATGCATCATCTCTTCAGCGACATGGCTGCGAAGGTCTGTTCATCGATGCGTTCTACTTCTTTCGACGATCGAGACCGCTGTGACGATTTGGTAGCAAGATCAACAGCAATGACATCTCCAACCGCAATGTTTTGCTCGCGAACACCATTCGGCAACGCCCAGCTGCCTTGCAGAGGTGCTGAAAAGCTTTTTTCTGACACCTTCCGCACCATCTCTCACAAGCCGTCCCTTCAAACCATCATAGGCCGAGTGCAAACTCCGCCGCCACCCGCTGCTCTGCCCTGCCACCGCCTGACGCTCTCCTCCGCCTGGGGGTGGCGTGACTGGTAGCTTTGCGGGCCACAATCGGTCATTTGGTTTCCTCTACTGCGACAGCTGGGCCGGAGGTGGCTGCATGGTGGGAGCCACCTGCGCTCCACGTGTACCTGCAGTGGTGTGGCAGGGCGGTGGGGGTCGTGGAGGCTCCGCGAATGGTCCGTGTGGATGTTCGTGGATGGATTGCGGATATTGCGTGGATGATCCATTTCCACGCTTCATGTGATTAGCTGTACCGTAGCATCGAGCTTTGCAGTATAAAGCATAGGATAAGACAAATAAGATGCAGTTCTAGACTGCAGTGTGTGATGTTGTGCGGTATGGTTAAGCACACCACCCACACCATCCATCTCCAATTATCCTCATTCCTCTAATCCACGGGTGATCTATGCCTGCACGCCCGATTTCGCCCGACCTTCGCACAGTCCTTGAGAGCATTCCCGGTTCCTTGACCGTGCTGCTGTCGCCTCTCTCTCTCTCTCTCTATCTCTCTCTCTCTCTCTCGCTCTCTCTCTCTCTCTCTCTCTCTCTCTCTCTCTCTCTCTCTCTCTCTCTCTCTCTCTCTCTCTCTCTCTCTCTCTCTCTCTCTCTCTCCGGATCTCTTTGTCCTCCACTCTGCCCTGCGGCTGCACGTGCGGCACCGGTGACGTACTTGGCACGGAAAGTGTACTTCCCCATTCTCCGACCGTGAGGAAACGAAGCGTGAGGCGATGACAACGGATCCACAGCCAGGGCCGTGTGCGTGCCAAATCGTCACCCAATTTGCCGGGTGGTTAAATTAAACGCTACCGTGCATTAGGGCATGACTGGGTAACATTCCATTTCACGCTGGCCTGTGCATGTGAGGCACGAGCATCGTTCGGCGGCTGAACGGACTCACGACTGCCGGTGCTTCCAGCGCAGCAGCGCCGTGACGACACCCTAATTTGAGGCGGGATGGGCTGCCGGCTGGCACGGAAACGGAGCCTCATCGGCCTGTTGCCACGAGTGGGTCTCACACAGCGGGCTGTCTGATCGCGCTGGACAATCGCTGTATCGAGTGCCGGGTGGGTACGTCAGCAGCCGGGTGCAGGCGGTGACGGCGGTGACGCTGGTAGCAGCCGAGGTAGCCACGTGCCCGTTATCATGCCATCTCCAGGCGGTCGGCACGAGGCGCGCCGAGCTGAGCCCCTGAGCTGAGCTGAGCCGCGCGGAGCCGATTGACCGGCCGCCTGTCCGCCTTCCTGTCTGACAGCCCGTCCAACTGTCCAAACTGGCCGCAGATGTATGTGCTGTCACCGAGGTGGCTGTGGTTGCTGCCACAGCCCACACAAACTTACCGGGAAGATCGGACCGAGTCGATTTTAGTTATCACGTGCCTGCATCAGATGGCATGACGCCTTCTGTCCTACATTTCATAGTTTTACCTTCGTTATGTTTTTAACACATGGCCAGGCATGATGACTTACCGTCCTGGTAATGCTCGCTGGCAACCACAATCGATTGGTCAAGTGAATGTAAGAAATAAATATTCCGTTGCATATAAGGCGAGCCATTCGAATTTTTAAGGCGCCGCGTGTCCGACAATCTTGTTTCTGGTGGCATTTTTGGTGCCTTTACACGCTTACCGAGTTACGCTGCGCGTTTGCAGCCGGAATTTGCGGCACTGCAGGATCAGCAATCAGGTTTGGGCTTTCCTGGACAGGACCGGTAGGTATATATGCTACACCTGTTGGTCGGGCAGCCACCGGACCGATTTCCTTCTGCGCAACCAGGCCGCCGCGCCGGTCGAGTGCAAGGTCGATGAACTTCAGTACCCACGGTGTCACAGTCTCTGGAGTTTGTTTGATTGAACCATGCGTGCGTTTTCATCGGGGCTATTTTCTTTGAACGGTTGAAATTTTGTGAAGATCTGAATACAGTAGCCGATTCACCTGATTCTGACAAGTTTACCCACTCAGCGGTGGATTTATTTTACAGCTGTAGATTCCTCGACGCGATTTGCCTGTATGGCCAGCCTCGCCATAAGGGATTACGTGGCCAATTCGCAGTCGTTGATGGAATTTTCCCATTTTTGTGACGGCGCATCGCGATAATCACTTAGTCGGCACAGTATTCCATTTTCTAGTAAGGATGTCAGGATTTAAATGCTCTAAGCAGCGGAAAAGTTGGCTTCGTAATACATAAGAGGTATCATGCTGATTTTGACCGTCTTTTTTACACAGCAAACTCGGCCATTTCCCTGGCACATAATTTGAAATCTCACATAGCGACCTCGCCATATGTAGACCAATGAGCTCATTTCCTATCCAGCAAAAATATTCCTATTTGTATATGAAGTAACCTTGAGCCGGAGCAACTTCTCTCACAAATGTCAAATTTCTTAGATCTGTTCTGGCAATTCTACCCTAACGCAGGGGCTGTTTGGTCAACAAGTGACGTCATTAAATCCAACAAAGTGACATCATTAGTCCGTGTCGGAGCTTCTGATCGGGAACCCAGACGGAGCCGAGTGGTCACCAGTTTGCGGCAATGGCGACAGGGGATGTATCGCTGTAATGGAGGAGTCGCGACGGCTCTGACGCCTCTGGAACAACCTTGGCGCGCCTCAGACAATCACAGCGCATCGGTTAGCCTGAAGATTTAGCGGCGTCTGTTGTCGCTATTTGTCTCAAGATCTATGAGGTCAAAGGAAATTCGGTGACTGGCTGAGAAGGATCACGATCGGGCGGAAAGAAGAAAATTAAATGTTCGTTTTCTTCTAGTTCCAATATTCTAAGGTAGGGTAATCATGTTGAACTTCATTTATTAGGTGATAGGAAACAACAATAATAATTTTTTCAACATTTTTAACTATCTTACCCTGGCTTGCTTGAGCTTTATCCGGACTGAGCTGCTGGGGCCCGATCTAGCTCGCTTTCGGTTGACGTTAGTGTCCGATTGGGGTCGCTTTAGGTTGTGAAAGGTTCGGTCTGGGGCTCTGTGGGTCCGTTACAACGGTCGGGACAGGTCGGTTGGGCCCTGTCGAGCGATTTGACTCTCTCTGGGTCGGTTGGGCCCCGTCGGGTGCGGTCGGGGTCGCTGTGGGTCCGATCTGGCTCTCTCTGGGTCGGGTGGGCCCCGTCGGGCGCGGTCGGGGTCGCAGTTCCGCTCTGCGGCCCAAGTATCCGGTGCACTGAGCGCGACGTCTGATCCTATCTCGGCCCGCTGTCCGCTCTCCGGAAACAACGCTATGCGGCGCGAATGCCTCGCCAGCCGCATCCGTGACATGGAGCTGAGTGCGCCGTATTGAGCAACGAACAACGAGCGGGCCAGCAAACGCTGCGTCGAACTGTGCGGTGATGGCAAGCGGGGTGATGTGACATTGTGTGTCACATCGGCAACGGTCGGTTTCCGCGGGTGGGGCACCGACGCATCCGGGCGCACCTGCTGCCTACGAACTCCAAAAAGGAAAAGTTTTATGGTTTCCACCGATGACAGAAGTACTTATGTAGACCGAATAAGGCCAGAACATGGCGGGCGGCGATATATTTGGGTATCCATTTGGCCCGACCAGCGCTGATAACCTTGTCCTGGCCTTGAGATTCCTAATCGCGGAATGTCCCTGAGCTATTCGATCACGTGCACAGCTGCAATTCGGAGGACGTTGGCCGCAACCGGGCGACTGGTGGTCCTTCCTGGTCCTTCCTGTCACGTCCCTTGCTATGTAGTTCGCCCCTGTCCGGCGCCAGAAGCCCGGTCTACCGTCGCGTCGTGTCCCCCTGTCGTCGCGTCGCCGCCGTCGCCGTCCAGTCGTCTTCCTTTGTCGATTCCCTGGCGCCGTGCTGAACGAGGGTCACTTGTGGTGAAGCCAGTGTGACTATTGCCAACCGGAAGGTGCGGTAAAACGCTTCGATATTGGTGCAATGTGGATGCCACATGAGTGCTGGTTGGGTGCCCGTTGGCTGTTCAACGGGTGCATGCAAGTACATCGGTCGTCGCAGTACCATCTTCATTGCTAGCACCATAGTGCAGTTGTCCATCCATGCCCTTAGCCACTAGCTGTGGCAGCACACGCGCCGCCACAAACGTGAGTACCCAGCCGAGCGGAGCAACAGTGGCCGTTTGGGCTCGTTTATAGATGTGCCGGCCCGTCGCTTCCCCGTTTCGGATGGGTAATGGCTTCATGTCACGAATGTCCGTCTTCCGGTACTGCAGGCTGCCGCAGAAGGTGGTTGTTGACGGAGGCCTAGTGTAACGACGAGTGACCGGGTCGGTCTAGTACCGGAACTGCGACAGGCTCGCTGTGTCTCTGTTACGGGCCATGATTTGACATAAAGTGGCTGTTATGAGCCAAAGTGCCAGACAGTGTTGGAACCGGGAACAATAACTCTGTCTACACAGAACTAGCGCGGACGGTATGAACCCAAACCATTGGAATAATGCAGCTCATTATCTATCGAAACCAGTTTCCAGAAGCCCTGGCATTCAGCCGAAGTTTTACTCGCGAACTTGTCTATAGTTTCATAATCATCTATCGAACTGGAATCTAAAAATCGATTGCTACCGTCAATCTGTGGCCCCATTCACACGGTCCGCCTCACGCACAATGCATGCAAGCTGTGCACGCAACCTATGCACTGATATATTCCCATCTATCTCACACACGCATACAGCCTCTTTTCCCTCGACTCGTGGGAACGTCCCGGGATAGGTAAAATTAATCCAACCTGCGACCTCGGCTACCTGAAGACAATCATCGCCGCAGGCACGTGTGCCGGCGAACAAAGCGCGATATTACTTCACTGAACTCGGACAGTTTGGCTCGGAACTTGCGGCGGGCGGCAGTGGGCCGCGACTTGTCAGGCGGCGAATCTGCCAAGTGTTGACCGTATCACGGAAGTTGGCAGAGACTTGTCGGCTGTCGCAAGGCGTCAACGCACTTCTGGCGCCTCTGACTTGGAGGCGTGACGGACATCAGACAAACTGATGACAGTTGATGCGTTACAAGATCGCTGGAACTGTCGAGCTGGGATTTGATGGTGCTGGACAGTGGGCACATTAATTATTAATTCCACACAAATTCCCAAAACGTGTTGTCTGGGCGTTGTTGGCAGACCAGCATCATAAAAACTCCTTTAGCATGGTTTCTGATTATTGCCCACTCCTCTGTTCATGGGCGGAACATGGCGGCCGGTGCGGGGCGGGTCCTATTCCCCGTCTCCATGGCGAAAACACGCCGACCGGTCCAGGACAGGACAGGACTGGCGGCCCGGGGAGGGGCTGACCTCGCCCGTCACTATGGAGGGCCATCAGTGACCAATCACTCCCCATCACTCCACCAATAGGGTGGCACAGGCGCGAGAGAGGACCTCGGTGATTGGCTGAGATATCCTCTAATGGGCCGTAACAGGGCCCTCAGATCCAACCGACAAGCACATCCCCTCTATTTGCCCGACCTCTCGCCGCGATGGCCTTATTCCTCTCCCCTATCGCTCTCTCCTCTGACCTAAAACTCCCTGTCTGGTGACCTCAATAGCGAGCTCTGAAGCCCTTTAGCGGCCGGCAGGCCCCGTGCTGCGGCGGCGCGCACTGACACACGCACACGCACACGCGCCGTGCGGGCCCGGGAGTTGCGAAACGGCGACCTCGTCATCCGGCAGGGGAATGGCCGGGGTGGCGGGACGGGACGAAACGAGACGGGACGGGACGGGACGGGAGTGGGTGGAACGGGGCAAAGGGGACGGGATAGGACGAAGCGGGACGGGAATGGGTGGAACGGGGCGAAGGGGACGGGACGAAGCGGGACAGAACGGGATGTGAGTAGGTGGAATGGGAATGACACTGTGGAGTAGAAAGGGCGGGACGGGACGGGACATAGAGGAAAGGCTGTTTAGCAGGAGACTTCAAAATACTTTCCCGTCAAACTCCTTAAAAACTGGGTGGCGAAACTCAAACGTCATCACTAGGCGGGATGGAGACTAGAGGGAGGGAGAGGGGCGAGTGTGGGAGTAGTGCCAACTTCTCTGTGCACGCTGTGACGTAACGAATGGTGACGTCAGGGAACTGTCACCCTTAAGGATCTGAATCCAACATTGTTCCCTCGCCCCCTCCGCCCAAAGATAAGTTCCGTCCTACCCAAATGCGTCGTTGAATATCTGACGTCCCCGTTTATTCATTTGAGCCAATTATCACCGAGTGTCGGTCTGTTTCACAGGAGAACGACAAACGAACGGAACGGAAGGAGTTGGGTGGTCCGTTGACCACCGTCAGCAACTCTGTCCGCGCCCTCATCGAGGAGAAGATCACCAAACGCCAGCAAACTGGGCAGGCGGGCTCCATAGGTAGGTCAGAACTGGGGTCGTAGCACGGCGGTAACGGGGATTGAAACGTGCATGTTTAGAAAAGGCATGAACGGTTCGATGAGTTCTAAAAATCTTATTATTTACGAAATTATCACAATATAAACCGTGTCTCAGATTCGAATTATGTCAAATGCTGCAGTCAGCAAGACAACAACTCCAATGGCAAACATTTTATGGACAGTATAGAGCTCTGTATAGAACTTTGGGCTGTGACCCGGCCCAAATAGAGACCGGACTCTCCCTACCCGGGTTATCCACCCCTGCGTCGGACATTGGCCGGTCGCGGTCACCGTCCGATCTGGGGTGGCACCACCGGCCTGTCACGGTCTGTCTGTCGGTTCTGCTGGGGGAGGGAGCAGAGATAGCGACGCCCCAACAACTGGGTCACAGCTGTGGATCGTCGCCCTATAGCGGGCCGGGCACCGACGCGGAAATAGAAACAGAGACTGCAGCATGTTGAGACTGAATCGCAAAGACAAAACACATGTGGCGGCCGCGACAGGCGACAGATGGCTGCTTGCACTGCAAATACAGATGTCCGAGTAATGCACGCCATATTGGTAGGCCTTCTCAGACCTTTTTTCGTCTGCTGGAGTGTAGGCACTCCATTTATTCTCCACTTTCCGGGTCTGAGTGAAAGGCTATTCTTTCTTCAACATACTTATTTGTAGCAATATTTACCCGCCCCATAATTGCATAAAGCCGTTAATCGTTTTCTTCCACACCATGACATCCCCCTATAGGCACACATTGAACCTTGCCGCACCCTCCGTGGACAGTTATTGTCTGTCACATCCCCTTCGACTGAACTGGGTGGGAGATGGCGACCGATGACAATCATGATGACCCTCCCCCTGCGGTCCGGCCCGACGCAATGGTCAGTTGACCACTGACCAGCGCGGCCGGTGGCCCACGGGTCGCCAGAGGTCGGCGACCTCCCGTGGTGTGGTCACTCGCCGACAACCCGTGTCCACTGCGGGTGTATTATTGCAGTCAGGGGCCATAACTGAACCTTAATTGTACTGACATGACAATTGTCACTTTGCGCATTGCAAACCCCTTCGTTTTGCCCTGCACTCTTTAGGCTCTACGTATGTCTACCTCTTTTGCATGCATCTTTGTCTCTGTCCTTTTCTCTCTCGCTATCTTTCCTCCCCCCCTCTCTCTCTCTCTCTCTCTCTCTCTCTCTCTCTCTCTCTCTCTCTCTCTCTCTCTCTCTCTCTCTCTCTCTCATCCCCGTAATATCTCTCTGAGCTGTTTGAAATCGGTTTATCAATTACACACTCTAATCTAGCGCTGTGACCCGAGGCGCCTACCTGTTGCGCTGCGATGGGCCCAAATGACCAGTCAGCAGCAAGACATGGCGCTCAGAACTCAAAGCGCAACAGCCAGTATAACCTCAGAGACCACGTAACGCGCTGCCCGCATGCATGCGAAAGTTTGCACCTGTCACCTGGGCCTATCTCCTGAACAGTGACCAATGAGCTTGACTGATCATCAAATACAAAAGCTCGTAGGAATCGGTCCCCTTGTATCCAGCATCCAGAAGCCAGCGTCCAGCATCCTAGCACCCTACACAGCACCCAGCGCCCGGCCAGCACCCAGCACCCAGCACCCAGCTCCGCACCCGGCCAGGTGGCTCGACGGCCGCCGTCGCCAGTAGCGCCGGTCGCTCGTTCCCACGGCAGCGCGCAGTGCAAAAATCCGCTCACAATGCCGGCCGGTCGTGATCTCGCAAAAATACCACATTCCTGGTCGCCAGCCGCCACCAGGCTCGGTCAGGAAAGATGGTGGTGGGGTGGTGGGGTGGTGGGACAGTGGGGGAGGGGTGGGGTTTGGGGTCGATGACGTGGCGTTCTGTCTATGGGGCCCCTTGGTTCGGTTGGGGCCGCTCGGGTGACGGACGGAGGGTGGGGGGTGGGGTCGACAAGTGATGTTTGAAAGCATACCCGCTGACTGAGAGATTGACGTGTTAGTGGGTGTGTTGAAGTCGACCGCACCGCTTTGTCCGGTAACGCTGGTCGTTATCAGCGACTAAGATCGATCGCTAGCGGTGACATTTCGTCCGCTGCCGCCGAGTGACCTCGCAGTTCAGCGGAGCGGTCAACAACCTCCGTGGCGCCCTCCCTCCCTCCAGAGGCCGATCAACAGACAATGCCACCCTTTGACCCGGCCCGCGGCCGCCTCCCCCGCTCTACCCCGTGGTACCCACCTCCCCTCTGCCTTCACATTATATCGACCCTGACGGAAGAGGCGGCAACAACGCTCCATCGACCAGTCGGTCCCCTTCGCCTGCCCTCCCCTCTCGGTGTGCTGCACGCCGCGCACGGTGGACGAATGTGGCGCGTTGGTGACCTTCGCTCCCAACCACCGGCGTCGCATACCTGCCTGCCGAGAGCCCGCCGAGAGCTCGACGCCCGCGCGCCTAACGCCCGTCGTCCACGGTTCGCCGTTCGCTGTTTGGTGCTGAGCCTGGATATGTCGAATCGAGCGAAGTTCTAAGAGTGACATGCACGTAGCTCGTTTTTTTCCAGATAGATAAGAGCTTCGATCTCAATGACGAAAGAAAACAATTTTAGGTATCTGTCATCATCTTTCTAACGAAAGAGAACACATCCAAGGCTAGGTCTAGCTGTCGATTGTTGCCACTCTGTGCGGTCATGCGGTCATTTTGGATGGTGAATTCTCAATTCATTCACTGTAGATGGTCTCGCAGCCGGCGGCAATGGGACTAAGGAAGGAGTAGGGCTGCATGGTGCGTCTCCGTGGCCCTCCCCACCCCCTGTCTCGCCGGTCCACTGCAATGGCCCATCAGACACTGTCACCACAGGCGCCTGGCTTGTTAGCGACATGAGGCTTTGTCAGTGTGGGCTGACAGCGTCCACAGCTTGTCAGAAGGCACTGCGGCGGGACTGGTCTTTCCGAGTCTCTGGGGAATAATACGGCGCATTTCACAGATGGTATACCGGTGAAACTCGTCTGTCAACTTATCAGGAAGTTGTGGAAAAACTAGTCAATGACTGGAATGTATTTCCCGCAAAATCGCCAGCATTGCTAAAGTTTTTTAAGCCGAAAGTGATCATTTAAGCGACTTCGCTGATCAATGATCAATGACAGTGACTCCAAATGCAGTCATGAGACAAGCGACTATAAAAGCAACGTTTGTTCACCACTAACGAGCCTAGCTCACGTCTCCCCACCGTGCTGTTCTCGGCCGAGTCCCCGCGGCGCCACCTCGCCCGGGAAATACCAAATCCGAGCCCACATTTGTTTTCATTGTGTTGTGTTTTCCAGCGTCTCGTCTCGCACGGCTGTTGCACTGGGCCGCCCGAGTCTCGCGGGGCGGGGGTAGAGCGGGAAGAGGGAGGGAGGAGGGGCAGGAAGGGAGGCAGGGGTGCCGGTGCGGCGCGGTGGGAGCGGGACTGCCGGTCGGCCGGTCGGCCGGTCGGCGGTCGGGCGGTCGGCGGTCGGAGCGAGGCGCCATCTGTGTTGCTGAGCCGCCGCCGCCGCCGGGCGCGGTGCTGGGGAGGAGGTGGGAGGAGCGGGGTGCAGGGGGTGCACCCGGTGGCCTTCGCACTGGCGGACCGCGGACACCGAGTTTTTGTCGGCCCGCCGCCGCGCCACGCGGCCGAGCCGGCTCATTTTCCCGCTCTCTCTTTCTCCCTCCCGCTCTCACAGTCCCTCTGTCTGTCTCAGCTGCTCGGTTCGCACCGTTTTGGCGGGTGATTGGAGGATTTTTCGCGCGGTCAGAGAACGACGAAGTGCCACTGGTCCAGTCATTGCACGGGACCCATGGTCTTCAGACCAGCGAGCAAGCCGGTCCGATTAATCCTCGACCACGCCCTGCTGGGAAGCTCAAATCCTCGGCCACGACACTCGCAGACCGGTCATGCGGCTGACCTCCCTGTCTTTACAACATCAGTTTTTCATCAGGCTGCCAGTACGGCCTGTCACCGCGTGACCACCCTACTGTCACTGGCGCGTCACTGCAGCCGATGTCACTGCCCGCCGTCACGTCCCGTCTCACCCCGACACGGCCCCACGGCAGCTCGGCCGTTTCACAACAGCTCGTTAGTCGTCATAATCAGTGTGTTTCTCAGCGGCCGGGTGGGATCTGCTCCCACAAAGAGCCGGCGTTTCCGGATTGTGACGTCACACCGGCCGATAAGACGGGTCGCGCGGCTGGGGACGCTGGTCGGTGTGCCGGCAAGGGATGACGCTGGTGACGCCGCCGCCGCCGCCACCGTCACCGCGCCGCCGCCGCGCTGCTGGCTCCAGCTGGCGATGGCTTCCGCCAGCAGGGGCGTGGGAATCTGCAAGTCAGACGCGGTGTCTGTGCGGTCACTGCTCGCTGCTCACTGCTCGCTGCTCAGTGCACAGTGCACGGAGATGCACGGCCCAGCTGTCCGCCGGCGTGCTGGGTGGTGCGGGGGTGCAGGGTGTCTGCAATCTCCTCCAGCAGTGGGTCGGTCACCTGTTAACCGGGGTGACAGAAAGCTCTTTGGTGCTATGTGAAAACCTGGGAAACTGATAGTTTTGGACTAGTGATGTTTCTTCAGTCCAGCTACGCGTAAAGTGAATTACTTGGGATTGTAGGAAGATCAGCATTCAGTTTGTGCTACATGTGGCGGTGTTTTAAAAATGAAGTCATCACTATGTATGAAGTCGTTGACAAATAATTAGTCCTTCCATTATGATCTTAGATCATCATTGCAATTCATTAATTTTTATGTTTTGGTTTATCTGCGTGACTCCGGACAAGCGAAGCGCCGCGCGATTGTAGCTATATGTAATGCGGCACAGTCTAACTTCAGGCGTTCACACCCAGCGCCATCTATGAGCAAATATGTAACCTCTTATGCGTACGAGAGAACTAGTGGCAATTCGCAAAGGTCATGAAGCCTAAATGTCATACATAAGCTGTCTATGAAACCGTGCTATGTTACAGGTAAAGTAATGGCGATACAACAGTGAAGTAAATCATTAATTTCACGTGACTGGCCTTTGTATTAAAAGCTCCAGCTAAAATGGCAGCAAGCTTTTCATCTGGGTGCCGAATGACGATGAAATATTTGATGAAAAACTAAAAATGGAAGCAAACCAGTTCAATGTAGGGTTATCAGTTGATCTGCGGTCATTGGTCATCATCTTATCACCCAAATCTGAAACAAACACTATGTGCCATTTGCGCAATTACACCGTACACGTCAACCCTTACCCCGGATTTTAAAATTTGATAACATTTAGTCCTTAAAGTTCACTATCTCTCTTCCGTCCGTAGTTTCGACATGTATCCGATCAAGTCTTCACGACCGTCTTCCGGCGCCCATTTTGGGGAGGTCCTCAGACCCATGCGGTCGGTCCGCTTCCCTCCTCGCCTGTCCCCACGCGGTGCGCAAAATGGCGCGTCTGGCCTCATGACGCGGCGCCGCCCCTCGCGGACGGACGGGGAGAGAGTCTGGGAGGAGGGCAGAGCGCCGGGGTCCGGCGGGACCGGCGGCGCCGGTAGGGTAGGGGCCGATTCCGAGAACCGCCTCTCAAACCGCCCTGGGACGAAGCAGGCAGGATGCGATGAGATGCGAGGGAATGTGGCTGAATGGTGCGCGATGCAGCAGGATGCGGCGACCCCGCCGGCGCGGTCGGGAGGCTGACCGGCCGAACCACGGGAGAGGAGTAATGGAGGGCTCACCTCCCTCCCTCCTCCCTCCAGCGCCCGAGGGGCCGATCTCGCCGCGCTGCCCAGGTGCCGGGCGGCGGCGGCGGCAACTCCCGACCCGGCCCGGCGCTCCCCCTCGCTCAGCAGTGATTACGGCCGCTTGATGGCCCCACTGATGGCCACTGGCGGCGCCATCATGGGACCCGGCGGTTGCCTCGGGCGCCGGCTCCGTCACCGCCGCCCGTCCGCCCGCCCGTTCGCCTGTCCACCCGCCGCCCGTCGTCCGCTGTTTTCAGCTCAACCATAGCCCGTTCAACTAAAATGGCAGGCCATAACCGCTGGGATGTGCTTCCGACGAGCCTTAGATAGGCGCTAAGGAGTGATGAATAAGAAGGCTGGACACGACTAAAAATGGTCATTGGCCAACGAATGCCAACAAGTGACGATCGGAATAAATCATGGACAGGTGCGTGACTGTTTTGGTCTACTGACATCTAACCGTCGTACCACTAACACACTAACGTCTTAGTGCTGCTATATTTGAAATGAGGGCGTCTTTAGGTTGTTGTCAATAACTGGACTTGGTGGCGGAGCATAAATGCAATGATTGCTAAAAGCTGCATGATAAGTTCATCGATTGTTCTGCTTATAATGATGAATGGGTTCCTCATCTTATGCACCAGTATGCCGGTTGTCTCAATGAATCTCAGCGCCCTGACTCAGCTCCAGCCGTCGTTATGGCACATCTCACTCGCGCCCGGCGTCCTCGGCACGACAGCCCTCTCCTGACCGGGTCCGCTATCTCCGGATGTTTGGGCCCACTGGACGGACGCATGATTTCATCCGCTCGCAGCCAGTCCGGCTGGTGCTGTCGCGCCTGTCGCTATTGGGTGCAGATACTCGAACTGAGGGTGGTGTGTCGCCATCCCGGACGGATATGAACCGGCCCCTAGGGCGAGCCTGGAGAGCCAGTCGGCTCTGATGAGGCCCTGATGTCATTCGTTAGTCATGGTGACGCGAATGGTGGCGCTCATTATCTTTGTGCGACTGCGTGAGTTGGGTCAGGGTTGTCAGGAGTTTTATCGAGTGATTCGATTGTATTGTATGGGTAGAGGAAGCACAAGTTTTGGTACATCTAGCCAGGCTATGAATCCGTATGCCTGCATAAGAAAAATCAACTGCTGTGTTTTACAGCCAAGCACATGAGTGCGACATCATATCATAATCAGCTGCTCGTGACTTTGGACATGATTTATCCACAAGACTGAGTTAACACTTCGCTTTGTCAATGCACTGAGTTATGTTTAAGTTCGCTAGACTGTTGCATATTGCATAATGCATAGCTTGAGTATCATATTTAGATGTCTTATATTCTTGCTCCTCTCTTCTAAATTCATCTGGCTTCCGACGGAGCCGTCGTTGCGAGTTTCCGTTCATCCCGGACACACGTTTCGGCGCTATTTATTTGCGCTCGCGTTTGATCGGGTGGCATTGGCCGAGTCGTGTTTGTTTATGCCCGGTCTGCAAGATCGTCAGAGAGCATGCATGTCCCCGAAACGGGTATTGCGCCGTTTATTTTTACTGCAGACGCCAGCCCGTTGAAGTCCGTTGATCCCCACCCTTTGGAGGGGAGCCGGCCTGTCGGTTAGTCCGGTTGGTTGGTTGGTTGGTCTGGAGACGGTCGGGCGCGGTCGGGAAGACGGTTGATCTTGCATTAGATCGGGTGGTTGAGCGGTTTATTGGAAGAGAGACCAGCTGAGCGGTCGCCTAGTCGGCTGGTCAAAAGACAGGTCTAACGGTCAAGTAAGCGTTCGAGGCTGGCGCTGGTCAGATGTCCGCTGGTCAGTTCGCTGGACAGTTCACTGGCTGAACGGTCGGCCGGGAGGCTGGTCAGTCGGGCGGGGTCGGGCGGTCGGTTGACCTGGTGGTCGGTCGGACGGTCGGCAGCAGCAGATGGTCAACATCGGACTCTCGGAGCGGAATGGACTGCCATACCGCGTGGCGGCCTCATGCAAGGCAGATGGACAGACCCCAGCTTTATCAAAGGATCCCGCTTACCGTTAGGCGCTAGAGCATGCGATAAAAAACCTGTCTGTCAATCTGCATTGCATGAATTCAGCGATTCGTGACTGCTCGTGAGTGCTTCGGTTCTGGCCTGTGACATTTGTTTCTGTGAGCTCTCGTAACGACCCATGGCCACGCCTGTAATGGTTATTGCATTGATGGCTACTGGTCTGGACACTGGTAATGGCAGGATCCCTGGGCGTTGGCCGGCCATTCAGATCATGCCACAAGTCTCCGGTGACTGCAGTGGGCATTAGGATTTTGTGAGACTGAAAGTAGAGCGGTACTGTCCGGTCGTCCGGCGTTAAATCGTGATACGCCGATGGTCGCAGGGCGTATCCATGGTGCTGTGGATGTAGCTTTTACTCCAGCAGGAGTGCACGTTTCTAGATATATCGGTTATGTGGCGCTCTGTTCCGGTTCCACACACGCACAACTGTTCTGTCAGGGCGTCTCAGCCAACTGGCATGGTTCCCTCAGCCGTCCAGCTTGTTCATGCAGCTGACAGCTGTGGGGTGTGCAGTTGACAGCTGTGGAACATGCAGCTGACACTGGAGTAACAGCTGGACGGCCAGACAGCTGAAACGAACTGATAATGAACGACACATGATTAAAATACAACTCTGGCTTCACGGTTATGATGCTATACATTTATGCAGTGACAATAATGTTTAGGATTTTGTTATTGCTTTTACCTTTTGTTCTTTTCAGGACTGACGTAGCTGAAACACTTCCTGTCAACCTCGCCACCACCACCACTGGCACGTCCGTTGCTACTTGCTTGCTCCACCTCCCCACCAAAACCATCGCTCTCTCGGCTACCAACACCATCGCCCCTTCCTTCAACACCACTCTTGCTACCGTCACAACCACCACCATCACCGCCATCGCCATCGCCATCGCCATCGCTCCACCATCGCCATCCCCCTCCACCACCGCGGCCATCGCTCCCTCCGCCACCGTCACAGACAGCTGTCTCCTCTTGTCCCACGCGGGGGCTTAACGTCAACACAGACCATGCATAATGCATGCAGCGGGGGCATTGACGTAACCTCCATATGGGAAGTACTTTCGAGGTACGGCACACCACGGGCAGTTCGAAGTCGATTCCTGTCGCTCGCGGGCGGAGAATCGAATGCGCTTTTTTGTCCCGTGCCATGAAAGGTGGATTTTATGGACAGAGTTAGCCCGCCTAGTTGCCTCGAATGACCCGTCAACCACATACTGAGACCGATTTCCTGGAATTGTCAGACCGAGCTCATTTACAATGGTTATTGCTTAGCGATAGAAATATCAATAAATCGTTCGCTGTCCTCATGCTAGGCTGCTGTTTCTCAGAACCGCCGTGTCAATTACTTTTCAATCCCGGTTCTCTTGGCATCTTTCCAAAGGTGGCATCTTGATGAGCGTCAAAAGATCCATGGGGATGATATAGTCTATAATTTGAATTGCATAAAACACGCAATTAATATGATAACATTGGCAATACAACGCTGAAACGAATCAACAATGCCACTTCACAACCGACAGCTATCACTATGTGACTGACGGCTGAACCGTTTGGCCTTGCCACGTGAGAAATCACGCCACCCAGCGCGTAGTAAACGGTTGACCTCGCAGACAGTATGCCAGCGTGGGAACCCAGAGAGCCACGATCAGCCACCTGACTGCCTGACAGCCTGTCTCTGCGGGATGTCGGAGGGTGTCCCAGCGGAACGTTTACACTGTCAGTGTATGGAAATGCGTCACGATATCTCCCTGATGGGGATATAAGGGTGAGACTTTAGTCTCGGCAGTCGAAGCAGACGATGACTGGAGAGAGTGCTAAGCCAGAGGAACAGTGAGACAGTGTTGACACCAGGGAGGAGTCACAGTCTGTTTGGGTCGCACAGGAACTGAGTCACGCCTGTGGTTATGTTTGCCCCTGCGATGTTTGTGTATGGTTCAGTGCATCTGTCGGGGAGTTCTAGGGTAGTCCACTGCGTGTGTCTGGGAGTTCTATGATAGTTCGTTGCGTGTGTCAGGGATTTCTAGGCTTGTCCGTTGCGTGCGCTGGGATTTCTGCAGAAGTCTGTGGCATATTCCTGATAGTTCTGAGGCTATCTGTGAGCCTCTCAGTGGCTATGTTGAAGGCCCGTTGCGCCGCTTCCAGAACTCCCAATTCCGACGGTGTGGTCGGTCGTGCCTCTCTAATAGCTCTATGGTTTGCGTCCCTCTGATACCCTGCTGAGGTGAAATGGAGACGCTGCTGGGATGGGATAGAGACATTTGTCACTGAGAGACGACACGCGGCTGATCGCAGAGGTAATACGGTTCAGGACACCATCATCGATCAATGACTGGGGTCAGTCAAACACACATTGAGTCAGAGGGAAGGGAACCGTGGCGTATTTCAGTTTCTGAATACGCTGTCAACCAGTCCTGTGAAAACGGAAGACGTTGAAGTTCACTGTGCTCATATTAATTCTTTGAAGCGAGATTTCATTAGGATGCTTTTCTTGGACATACCTGGAGTGTATGTCTGTACCCTGTAACCCCATGCCAGCACAGGTGCCTAACCAGCATTACCTATAACAGTTACTCATTTGCATCTGAGCTGCATGCGTCTGCATTTTCTGGCACAAACGACCAAAATTTCGCGGAAATCTTTTGAAGACGCAATGAATGCGATTCAGTATTCTTGCGAGCCCTCGCTAGTCCCATATAACTACCCGGCGTGGTCAATTATATCGAAACTGCATGCATAAACTAGCGCAAAGGTAAAAAAAAAAATATTAGCGCACGCGAACTCACACATCCGATCAGCTGTCTGACTGCCCACTGCTCCCTCGCCTCCCCCCTCCCCCCCAGCGAGTCCCAAGGGTCGGTCCGGCCGGCCGTTGTTCGGAAGTGCCACTGTTTCCGGTGTTGATAGCGCCCGCCGGGTCAGTCGGACGTCCCTCCGGTGACCGGCTCCGGAATCTAGACAGACTCAGTGCGACTCTGTGGCTGACTAGGGGCGGGCTGTGTCAAGAGTGGACGGTGAGAGAGGCTGTGGGGTCTTGTAGCCCTCTGGGCGGGCTGAGAGTGACTCTCGTGAGGCTGTGTGACAGTGGGCTTTTGAGCGAGATCGATGGATACGAAGTGGTTGGAGAATGACTGATCGGGGAACCGGAGTCGGGCAGAGACAGGTATGCGACGTAATCGGCAACGCGGTATTGCCGCGGTGTGTGGCTGTAGATACGGCAGCTTGTTAGATTAAAATCAATTTCTCTTATGTTTGTATCTATTACATGCTTCTTCAATTTGAAGTTAACCCACATAGCTCAAATTGCTTTGGAGGAGAAGAGGATGGATGTGTTCCGACGGCCATTTAGCTTACAAGTATGAAGCCTGCAATCGCTACAGCCTGTTCTCAGTCCTGCAATATCATGACCGTTCCTTATCCTCAGCACCATGACCCTTTACCAGGGGCTGACGTTCCTCTTTTTGCTTTCCGCAGGCTCGGAGGAGGGTGGCGTTGCGCTGCTGACCACCGGCGGCCCGCCCCCTATGACCCAGCTGGTGCCGGGACTTCAGGAGAACGTCCAGGACACCTCCAACCTCGCCCTGCCACAGGACCTGCAGGTGAGCACGGGGACGATCAGGGTGAAATGATGCTGTTATTTGAAAGGGAAGGGGAGTGGAGTGTGGGTGATAGAGGCGTGATGTGGTGCTCCGTGCCGTGTTAGATAGAAGTATTGGTGTGTGGATGGAGTATACGGCGGTGTTTGGCGTTTACTGATCTCAAGAGCCGTTGATTGGTGTGTTTGGTGTGTTGTTGGTGTTAGAGCATTTGATTTACAGTTGTGTGTTGAGTTGGATTCCTTTGTCTGTGTGTTATTGTTGTTTGCGCACAGCTTTGTGTGCGACGCGTTTGAAGCAGCATGGGTGGTTAACCTTCTCTCCCGGGCGTTCCTCGGTCGTGTTGGGGAGGGGGGCCGCTGAAGCCGTGTTCAGACCGGGTGTCTGGCGTTCCGGTCATGATGTCAATGTGTCTGCCGACGCCGCCAGATGTTTTCCATGTGGCCCGTGGGTTTAGGCGACGTCATCTCAGCAGGGGATGTAAATACTGTCGTTATAGGTCGTATATATGTGAGTCACCTTTTTCATGGTCATATGCAGGCTGAGAAATACTGTGTTGAAATTAGATATAAAAGCAAGAGTGCGGAAGCATGACGCTAACCCAATGCTATAGACATCGTTTGGTAGCACTCCAAAATTTTGACACCGGTCTGTTGCCAGCATGGCCACTAGAATAGGTCGATTCCGTTCCAACTAAACTGCCCAGTACTCCCGCCATCCACGGTGGAGTTTAATTATTCAGCTCCGTAAACAATTAGTGTGGCCTGAAGCGGATCAATGCCACAATATATGCTGACGTGAGGCCCAAACTTTCTGCCCCGTCAAATGGACCAAATAGCACACAGTGCACTAGGCAGTGCAAGGTAATGGTTCGTTTACTAAACACTAACGGAATTAGTTTCGATTTCTAACCTTTGAAGCCCTACCTAAATAAAGTTATCCGCTTATGTAAAACGCTTATGGAATGGGGTTTTCCTGTGAATTCCACTTTGGAAGGTGTGACGACTGACAAACTACATGCATATCATTGTCATTTTAAACCAAGCTTTGGAAAATATGTCTACAGCCTATCCCAAATATATCGTTGAGTTTTAACATTGAGTTTTCAACTTTCTTTGATTGTGGTCAGAAGAGAACGCAATCAACATTCAGACTATTTCCAATGCTGCTCGATTCGGATTTTTGTTTTTACCATTGATGAAACTCATTTCCCACGATTTCGCTCAGTCGTCTCCTTCAGGTTGCGCTGGGTTTGGGCCCGGATGTGGTCGCTCCTCTAACCACCATCATCATCTCAACAATTGGCCGCGGTGGCCGGTCGCAAAGAGCGGAGAAACCCCGCCAGGCCGGCCGGGCTGTGACCGGTGACCGGTCCGCGCCGTCCGCTGGGAAAGTGTCCTCGGGAGTGGCCAGCAGGCCGGAGCGGCCGGCGCCCCAAGTTCCCACGGGACCGTCGAACAGGATGCGGACAGACGGGAGCCGAAATCGCACCCCTCCCCAGTTGGTTCCGATTTGTGTGTCACCATGGGTGCTCAGAATTATAAAGAAAATGGTACTTCCAATATCAATTCAGTTCTCCGGGAAAACAATCAGGCTTACAGCATACTTTTTGTCGAAATTCATTCAGGATGATGCAAGGAATGATAAATGATATCTGCTATTGATTCATTGATGTCGGAGGAAACCTTCAATTTCTTTCATGTTTTGTAATTAGGTGGCCATTCGTCAAAAGCTGTCGTGTTCGTTAATTGCATGACCCCCATTTATGTCTAATGCGATGGCACCCTTTTCAATGTCATTGAAAGGAATCGACCTGAAATTATCTTCGACTGCTGGGTTTTGATTTCAAACCATGCTACATTGATTATTGCATTTAAACCCTTTCTCTGGATTTACATGACATGAGCTTGTCAGAAGGGGCATGTTCAGCGCAGCGCACCAAGAGCGAGAGTTTCTTTTTATGTCCGATAGATGTCACTAGTGATGCCGCCTGAAGGTATGCTGTACCGCAGTGCCTCAAACCGTGTAACTGAACGCGGTTACGAGGGAGGGGCGCGGCCGAGAAAGCTGCGTTATTTGATCCGCAAAGCGCCTAACCGTGTCCATGTCGCTCAGGCCATCTATTTTATCGATTGTCTGTCGTCCATGTGCATAATGTGCAGCTGGCCCACTTTATAACCCGGCCGACAGTTTGGCGACGCAATGGCGGACCGATGGCAAACGGCGGGCGGGCTTTTGTAGGTAATATGTTTTATCGGATTGTTTTAACTTTTTTAATATTGTATTTCAATAGAAGAAGGTTGTAATAACTAAAAACTTGAAAAAAAATGCGAAATTTGAACAATTCGCTTGATGCATAACGAACTGCCGTAAAAACCGTGGCGGCGCGGCGCGGCGGTGGGACCGCGCCGCGCGGTGGGACCGCGGCGCGCTACCTATCACCGCACCGGCGATGTAAAGGACGCTCTTTTCACGAAGGGCGACTCTTCGATGTCACCAGGCAGTGGGCGGCGGCGGTGTCTCGTCCTGGTTTACACACGGTTCCAGCTGTGACGCCGGAGCTGGCGGAACTCAGCTTATTTCAGGCCCAGTGGAGGATGACCCGTGACTGCATGGTCTCTTCTCTGTCTGTTGCCGTCTGTCACCATCTGTAACGCGAGTTCTGTGTCGCACTGGGCGGTCCCTCAGGCTGCGAGTGCTTAGTGGGTTTCCAGGGTCTCCAAAAGTCATGCTTGGATTGCAGATTTCAACAGGGAAGTAGGTCTAGAACCCACAGTTCGGCAATTGTTTCCTTTGCACATGCACATCATTGAGTGAAAAGGGTTCGGTACTTTCTACTTATGCGTGGCTCCCTGTGGCAGTGAAAAGTAGATTATGGCTTTTCTAAAAAAGGACTCTTACTGCAGTTTCTGAGCTTCAAAAATCCACTTATCTTCTGCTACATAAAAATTACGGCCCTTATAAATTATTCTACTGTATCGGTGTTTGGTCCTCGTCCGTTAGTATCAACTGTGCCTGCTCCTCCCGCCCCATCTGCCCACCGAAGCTCTGAACGCAGCCGGACACCTTGAGGCAGCTGGCCAGCAGCTGCGGCGGCGCCCTCTGTGTGACCTGTGCTCCCTTCAGCCCGTCGCAGCCGCCTCTCACAGGGCGGCCGAGTCGCCGCCGGCGCCGGCCCGGCGACTGTTTGGACACAACCGTTGGCCGTCGCCGACATGCTCCATTACCGGTTACTTGGAGTCGTATTCCATGTCGGCAGCTGCACATGGCTGTGATCCGTGTTTTCGTTCGGGAAATACGACCTGATGCTGATAGGAGGCGCCGATACGATGGTATTTGTTTTGTGTGTTCTCAGGAATGGTTTGGTTCTCTCAGAGTGGCTTGTTGAGGTTGCTGCTGGTTTTGGTGTTAATTATTTGGGTCATGTTTGTTGTTGCGAAAGCGATGATGAAAGAGTTGCCAGCTTTCATCTTTGAAAACAGACAAAAATATATTTATCGTCGCGATGCTAACTCCGACGCTAACAGAGTTTCGCTTAGAAAGGTAACCAATTCTTTGGGAGCTGCTTAACTTTCCCTTTCTCTGACCTAGTCTTAAAGTGCGGTTCGGCTATTTTTGTTCAGAAAAGCGTGGGAACGTATAGGCGCTGCACCATCCATCCACGTTTTGAGCTGCAGTAGCGGGGGCGTATTATGAAAGATTAAAAATCTCAACTAAGTCCATTGCTTACGTAACTTACAAATTCACACTGCTACTGTCGACACACACCTTTATCAGACGGCACTTCCAGGACCTCACACCAGTGTCGCTCCCTATTTGGATTCTGATCTCCATATCATTCAAAAGTTCCCACGATTACGTAGCCTATATCGTACCACGTGATTTTTCGCGTTTTTCTGCACCCGGCAGAGTAAGGTTGCAGCAATATGACGCACAGGCGCGGGGGATGGGGGCGGGGATGGGGTGGGGCCCTTGTTCACTGCCCAGTCCAACCGGCCCGGCCCGGCCTTGCTGCCGACACGGTGCCTGTGAGTCTGCGGCGCGACTGGCCAGTCAGCTGCAGGACGCAGCCGCTGTGCGGTGGGCGCTCGGTGCAATGGTGCAGCGTTAGTGGTGCTGTGGTGACGGTGTGGTGACGCGGTCTGGGGCAGTGCTGACTGGTGGTGAGGTGGTGCACCCTGGAGCGCTCCTCCACAGGTGTGTGTCTGTCTGTCAGTGGGTGTCCCGCTCGTACACACCTGTGTGCAGAAAGGCGTGTCTCGCAGATCGGTAGCAGATATCGGGTGTCAAGTGGTAGCCTCTTGAGTCGAGAGCTCCACTGTCGGTCTGTTGAGAGGTGATTGGGAGGGGAGATTTAGAACAAGTCCCGTCCCTGATTAACAGCTGATGTGAGTTGTTTTATGTTGTCCTCTGGTTTATAGCTCTTATATCGTCTCTCTGATGGAAACGAAGTACTTGTATATTATTTTTATGTCTTACTTTTAGTGCCTATTTGCAAAACCTAATGTTTGCTTACTCTATCAAACCCCTCTGCCATTTCGGCACGAAGATCAGCCGCCGCCTGACCTGTGCGACCCCTCTCCATCCCACATCTGACCCACAGCTGACCCGACCGACCCCTGCATACCATCTCTGACCCCTCTCCCTCCGGCAGGACCTGAAAATCGCCACGCCGGACAAGCTGCGCCGGCACTCCGACTCGGACCATTTCGTTATGAAGAGGCCTCTGTCGCACTACATGTCAGACAAAAGCCACAAGCGCCTGGCGCGTGCCGTCTCTGAGTCGGGCGACGCGCTGCCGCAGCTGGCACTTGCGGACGTACTCGAGTCGTCGCTGCTGCAGGGGGACTACCCGGCGCACGTGGACGAGACGCCCAGCGCCGGCGGCGACACCGGCTATATGCCCCAGGACGATGTGTTCGGTACTGTGGAGCTGGAGGAGTCCGGCTCGCTGAATGACGTCGGTCAGGGCCTCCTCGAGTCGGCTGGAGGGTACGGTGCCAGTCCCGGTCTGCAGCAGTTTTCGGAGGTCTCCTCCTACAACCGACCACTGCAGAGTCCTACAGTGAACCAGAGCAACCAGGAGGCGATCGGCCCGCCGGCGCCGCCTCCGCCGCCGCCCCCGCCGCCGCCATCGGCCATGTACCCATCCTACGGCGCCTACTCGCCCTTGCCCTCGCCACAGGTGTTTCAGTACCCTCCACACTCGCACGGCTCGCCGGCGGGGTCACCGTTGGCCGCGCGGCATTCACCAATGCTGCAGTCACCTCTGGCTGCCGCACAGAGCTCGCCATTACACAAGGAGCCTCAGAGCAAGTTTGCCTACATCATGTCACGATCTGGTGTGCTGGGTCACATGCAGTCTCCTCTGGCGTCGCCGGCGTACCAGGGATCCGGCTACCCGGCGGTGAGCACGGCTCAGCTAGACGGAGCGCCACAGATGAGTCTCTCACCGGCCCAGTACGTATCTCACCACCAGCAGTCGCCATCCCAGCAGCAGCAACAGCAGCAGCAGAGCTACCAACCCCCAATGGCCAGCCACGACTACAACCTGCACGGCTTCGACGGAAACCTGTCTGGGTATGGCGGCACCTACCACCCGGCTACCTCCCAGGACAGTGGCGCCTACTCCGCACCCTCCGCCGGCTACCAGCCCAGCTATACGGTGCTTATGAGCTCGCAGGCATCGCAGATCGGCGACGGCAAGACCACGCTGAACGGCCGGGCGGGCGGCGAGTATTACGTCAGTGCGGGCGGGGGAGGAGGTGGTGACCCAGGAGGGTATGGGGGAGAGTGGAGCGCGTCCGAGCGACGACAGGGGCAGTATGAGACCCAGTACGGCGGCGAGTATCGGCTCCAGGGCTACCGGGCACCAGGACAAGAGGACGGCGACGAGGATGTCTTCCTCAGCCCCGGAGTGTGAGTACCGCTGGGGAAGAGGGAGAGAGGGAGGGAGAGAGAGAGAGAGAGAGGGGGGGGGGTGAGAGGGTGAGAGGGAGGGGGAGTGTGGAGGGTCAGTGACCTGGCCGCGGGTGGTCACCTGCAGAGCCGGTTCCGGATGGGATTTGCGGTAATACTCCCGCCCATATGGCAAGATGATAACTATTTATTTGACGCCGTGAATCCGCAACGAGCAGTGCTCCCGCGGACTGCCGGTTGTGAGCTCATTTGAGCCTATTTTGTTTGCTTTGACGTCTGTTTTGGCATGGCTAAATATCCTGGTGGAACGAGCTCCCACAGCTTCTTCGTTGCAGTCCATGTTTCCACGCGACTCAGAAGCGATTTCTTTGGCGCTCGTCCGTTTGTTAAATCGTCTTAGCTGGGATAATCCGCTGCTCTAATGCGGCGTTTTTGCACGGAATTCCCGGCGGCGTCACACTGTCTTGGGCGTAAATGTTGGTGTAGAAGACCACCGCGTCTTCTCGTTCACCCAGTAACTCAGCCACTTTTTTTTCTAACACAGCTCCCGCCCTATCACCATGCTCAACCTCACCTCAGAGAGCCTCCACGCTCCTACCCAATTTTGGGACTGGATGTTCTTATCCTGCTGAGTTGCGGCTGGCTGATTATATCCCATATCCGTCACGGCGGTGTACGCCGTCTCAGGGCAGCTAAAACGACTAATCTTCTTTGCATGTTTTCAGCTAATTCAGAGTCAAGTCTGTTACTTTGGATTTGGTAAATCAGCCATATACTAGAGGCCACCCTGATCGCTTTTTTGCGAGCATCTTGATATTTTCGTCTCCAGATAAAGCCAGGAAATTGAAACATACATGAATGATGGATATACCTACCACAATCAGAAAACCTTCTTTCTTTATTTTGTCTCTGTCCCTCCCATCTGACTTTTCCCTCGAAAGCTGAGATCCTTCTCTTCTTATAGGTACTCGTAAATAAGAAACTTGGCTCTCGGCGTTGCCAGGTTCTCGGGTGACTCTGCGTCACCTGACCTCTGTTCTCCATTCCCTGACCTCTCATCTGACCTCTGACCTCCACTGACCTCTCTGACCTCCCCTCTGACCTCTCTGCCCCTCCCACAGGCTCTCTGGCGGCCCTCTGCGGCAGCGGAAGCGGCGGCCGGCGCCGCTGTTCATCCCGCCGCAGGTCCACAGTCATCAATACCAGTCGAGTCTGCGGTCGCCGGCGCTGTACGACCCGTCGGCGCCCTCAGCGAGGTCCACGCCGCCCTACACGGCGCCGCCAATGTTGCCGCCCAGCCGGCCGGGCCCGGGCCTCTACTGGAACCTGCTGCCCGCCTCCGGGCCGGGACAGCCGCGCTCGGCACCCGCCCAGCCGCGCCACGCCGGAGCGAGACGAAGTAAGTCGGGAACGAGCGGGTCGTGGTGGGGTGGGTCGTCCTGATGAGATAAGAATAGGTAGGTCTAATAGCATCATATTGATTGATTTCTGTTACGACCGAACCATCGATGACAGATACGTGTTGCGTCGTTCATTCGGAAACGGAACGGCAAGCGCACACACATCCAAGTAATGATTGATAATGGAACGATTTCGGATCCCAAATAAGGCTGATTAATAATTTTGCCGTGTTATTAGTATTACCTGCGATATAAGTATGAAGCACCACGTCAACCTGCGGTCTCCAAAACACTGCAAGCTGGTCGGTTTCCGTATCTCATTACCTCAATGTTGACTCCTCGATCTGACGACGATCGCCGATCATTCTCTCATCGAGCCACCTGATTTAGAGCCTGCATTCCGCGAGCTCTTGTGGACAGAGGGGTGGCACGACTGTCAATCTGATTAGCCCGCCGGTGACCACATCCGATACGGCCAGATCTGGGGCCTCTCTGCCCGCCCGGCCAGTGCTGTCATTTTCCTCCTCTGTCGATCTCAGTTGGCCGCAAATGTCTCAGGATCGGCCAGAATTTATCCTTGTACTTTCCTTTTCCCATGCCGCTCTCTAGTACGCAAACTCTGAGCGAACTGGTGATTTTTGTGCGGCGATTTTTTTTGTGGTTGCGGTCGATTGCGACTCTAGTGATGTCAAGGCAAGACTGGGCGAGGCCAGTCTAGAGGCACTGTCTGGGATAGGCACTGGCGGTAAAGAGAAATTCCTCCCAGCCTCGCTGTCTGGATTCGCTGTCTCTCGCTGTCTCTCACCAACCCTCTTGTCCTCGGCTCTCTCCTGTGACAAAAATGCCACCCTGCCGAGTTAACCGCCCTTGGAGCCAGTTGGCGTCTCATTGCACACGTAAAGTGGGCCATTCCTGGCATAGCGAGCCCTGTTCTGCCCCGCGGCGGCGCTGTTGAATCGACAATGACCAGTCGTCAGGAATAGCCGCGGCCTCTCCGGCACTCCGGCCCGAGGCGGGGAACAGGGAAGATGTGGAATGTGGAGACTCTGGCGAGAGCTTTGTCAGAGAGGGTGGAGACGGGGGACTGTCAGACGCTGCCAGAGGATCGGAGAACATGGGTAGGGACAGAGGAGAGAGAGAGAGAGAGAGAGAGAGAGAGAGAGAGAGAGAGAGAGAGAGAGAGAGAGAGAGAGAGAGAGAGAGAGAGAGAGAGAGAGGGCGAGAGGGAGTGGAGCCCGGTTGTCGGACGCCACTCTCCATCAATCTTGAATTCTCGAACGTCTACTGACGCCTCATCATGGTGTCGCCACCAATGTATACAGTTCATGGCGGCATCATTTGATGTTTTCACACTAAGGCTAATTGTTAAACATTCCGACTTGTTCCGATTCAATCGACATCCATCTGCGAGAGCAGAAAGAGAACGTGTAAGAGCATCAGTCGCATGTCCTCCTCACAGCAATGAGCTTCCCGCTGATGAAAGACAGAAGCAAATGCCACTCCTCTGGCACTTGCGCGGCGTGTGTCTGCTCATTTGCGTACCAGCGCATGAATGCGCCGAGTTGATGAGTGTCCTTGATGAGTGTTGCGCCCTTCGCGGGTGCCGCTATTTGTTTTTCAACCTCAGCGACCGGCGGGCTGGACCAAATCAAGGCAGCCGTTATCCGCAACTATTTATCGCGTAAATAGACGTCCCGACTGATAATGGCGGATAAATATTTATTGGACGTCCTGCTGGTGAACGCCGGGACGCCGGTCCCAGCTCGCGGGGCGCCGTATACGACGGACACAGGACAACGGTGTACCGAGGGCCTCAGAGTCGACAGGGTTTAGATTGTGTGCTTCATATTTTCCAGTAACGGTAACCAGAAAACATGAGCGCGACAACGGTTGGTTTCTGTAACCAGTCAGAAACGCTCTGCTGGCTTTCGTAGCCAGACTGGGTCGTTCTTGAAAACACGGCTCGACATAGGGTGTGGCAGATTTCAGTTTCCCTCGTGGAGCGAACAGCTCGCGCTTCTGTCGGACCGTTTCGGCGGCTTTGTCGGAATGTTGCTTGGGCGTGGCTCTGGTAGATCACTCTCCGAGACACGCTGGTTTCTGCTCTGAGAATGTAACCGCCTAGAAAGTCGAAGGCGGGGATTGAAGTCTCCTGCGACTAGGCACAGTTGTAGGCCGACGACAGGCAAATACCTTGTTCGACAAGTGTTTCATCTGGCTTCAGGCTCGGCTATCCGCAACCGTCCGCACTCGGTCGCACCTCTTGCGCCCGCCTCCTTACGAGACACGCAGCTCTTTGTCTCCCTCCGAAGGCCACCCTGATCGCCGCTCGTCCATACCACATCTAGCCCCCGTCGCCGATTTGGCCAACCTTCTGCGAACCGCTCTCATAATTCGTACGAAGAGCCGGCGTGCAAGGAGGTGTTAATTCAGGCCGGGGCCGGTTTTGGCGCGCGGGACCGTCTCGGCGGTGGCGGCGGACTTTTGGCGTCGTTAGCACCGGTTAGCTGCCGTTGCCGTGTCGAGGTGAAGTAATACGGAGGGATTACAAGCTACATGGTGTGCTGGACGAGACGAAATCGGGTGACGACCGGCCGGAGACTGAGGGCGACGGGTGGTAATATATGGACGGTGTACATGGGTGGACACTGTGACACTGCGTAGTGCTGTCGATGTACTTCTGTCGATGTGTCCCTGACTGTGTGACGGTGAACGGATGAACCTGAAAGCACAGGAATGTCACACACTTTGAGGTAACAGCGTGGAACGTTGTCTTTGTCTCGCCCTTCTCACCAAGTAGAACGATCATTGGGACGGTCGGCTCCAGCCCCGCTGTCTATTTCTTATTTACTGTGCGAGAGACTGAAGCGGACCGGGACTAGGATGGTGCCTGCGGGACAACTCGATGCCACAATGGCTGAGCTGACGGTGCTTCTGGCACACCACTTGTTGCTATCGCCACGATGTATAGCTAAGAACGTAACGTCTTATCTTCTCGCACCTTGAACCGCGTCCCCGATAGTGCAAGTATCACCATCAGTTGCCATATTTGCCGCTGATGGGCTCACTGTTGACGTCAATGTCACCGAATCAAACGCCAACGCCAGGCTATTAGCGTAATTAATTGTAAGCTTAAGATATTTCGTTTATTTATTCGCCACCACTGGGCTGTAAGTGACAAATGTACTGTGTTGATTAGACACCAAGCCCAAACATTTATTATTCTTATCCAAACCTGGGGATCTGAACCTGAAATCAGTCATGGATGGTGTCCACCGAGCTTGTCTCAAAAGCATCACTCGATCCATCATTGGAGATGAGTCACTGGACAGGTCTTCAAGAGCCTTTTCCCAAGTACGTCTCTAGATTCAACTCAGGTCTTGTCCCAAGTCGCGCCTCCGGCTGTCTGAGACTACATCCTCAAACAGAGAAGTGTCGCCCAAGTCCTTTGCCTCCCCCCCCCCCCCCCACATGCCTCCTTATGCGAATCGTGCTCCCTGTTTTGCCTCTTGCCCGCCCTGTCACAACATAGAGCTGGTGCCTGTTGAGTCGACTGCACGACTCAGCCCGATACGAGTCTCAACGTCAGCCGCTGTGTGTTTGTTTGTGTGCGTGTGGGTGAGCCGGGATTCAAGGACAGCCTCAACGAACCAGCATAGAATGTCTATTAGGCCATCTGCTCGGGCAAAAAGTCGATCCCGTCTGATTCATCATTTATGCGCTGCACTATTAGAAAGGCTTTTAGCGAGACAAAGATGACGGCCTTTATGCTTAGTGCGGACTGTTCCCCTAGTTATCAAAAGCGTCTTTCCCTTATTTTGTACTTGATCATTAAACGCGACGAATGCCTGACTTTTTGTTTTGCGGGATTGCTGAGAAGGCGATGGTTTAACACTTGTGCTACAAGCTCCAGGGCTTTATTTTGCGAAAAAAACATAAATCATAGCGTTACAGCATCAAATACGCAGGTTTCAACATAGGCCCCCTGATCTGTGGAAAGCTAAAGCTTTTTGAAAAGTAAGTGTCTTCATTTTCCAAACTTAGTGCATTTGGAGGAGAATATTAGAGGGATAACACAATACATTAGTTTGTTGTCGAAAATCAGGCAACGTTTGTAACATTTAATTTACCTGCTGGCCGTAAACCTGAGAAACCTGCTAAACAATCATTTCCAGATGAGCCAAGATGCTAACCGCCTTCTCTATCCGCCCTGCAGACAGTCTATCGGAGCAACAGCAGATGGACTTTTACATGGAGCTGCCGCCGGAGACGGACGTCATTGCGCACATCAACGTCGGCCCCAAGTACCAGGCCACGGTGCCCGAGTATGTGGGCGACACGCGCCCCGTCGGTCTCGACGTGCACCGCGCCGAGCTGGTCTGGCACCCGCGCACTCTGGAGAAAATACCGCAGCGCGAACGTGAGTACTGAGTGTTTGGTGGTGGTGGCTGGCTCGTGTTGCATGATCAACTGTGAATGCATTGTGCTGAGATCGGTAAATGTGTGCCATACGGCAGTCTCAGCTTCCTAATGTGACGTTGCTTATCCGAAAAATCTGTCCGTCCGAAAATCGTCCGCACTACGTCTGTAATAAGACTACAGCCAGGCTTTCCAGAGGCTGGAAAACTTAAAGTTAATGTTTTGTAATGTGGTAATATTATATAATTCCCAAGAATATCGTATGACGCTTTGAGTCCAAGTCTAAGCGAACAAGAAATTGAGCATTGTACAAAATCGAATACCGCATAATTTCCCCTCTGCCGCCTACACTCTATACAGCGAGCGTCAGTTCGTTCGTCAGGCGTCTCTGTGATGGATGTTACCGGTCCAATTATTTCAGCATCACCCGCCCCGTGTATGAACACTGTGGAGAGTGATGGATGAACATTCGGCCGGCCGGTGACATGCCGAGATGGACATTCGTTTATTGTTCATTTGTTTGCCGCTGATTGATATCCTTCCGATCACCAGGGCTTTGGTCAGAGTCAGAGAGTTGAACAATAAACAACACAACAGACAATAGGTTACGCTCCCTGTCTGTCACCGACGGGATGTTGTTTGGGGCGCTGTGTTTGGTGACATTTGAGTTGCTCTTATTGGGAAGAACACCACTGGTACTTGGTAGGTAAACCCCGGTTACGTAACGATGGGACGTTTTCTCAGCTGGGTACCTCCCATGACTCTACATCCGGCCTTTCCCGGTGGTCAGACAGACGGTCATTGTTAGCGCCGTGCGGTGACGCGTGGTTGTCACGAGGGGTTGTCATTCATGTAAGTGACAGCACAACCTCAAGCCCGGTCAGTGGGTACAGCAAGGCAGACGCGCTGTCAGTGCTTAGGGTTGTGTGGAGGGCCCCGGGCCCGTCAGGCCAGCAGCCAGCTGGGCGCGATGGGCCGTAGGCTCATGCACGGTCGTTCGGCCGTGCTGCCTCATGAGGGCCTGACCGAATCCCTTGCCACCCAGGCCCGCTTCGCTCCCTCAGGGCCCGTCTCCCCTCATCAGGGCCGGGTCGCGCAGTCCATATCGATTCCTCATGGTCGGTCTCGGCCCGTCTCACCACTCCAGTCGGACGGCCCGCTTCGCCTCCTCAGGGACGAAGCGACCCGTCTCGACATCGCATGGCCCGCCTCTCGGTTCGTCTCGCCACCCCCGGGCCTGGTCGGGTGGCCCGTCTAGCCCCCTCAGAGCCCTGTCGGGCGGCCCGTTAGACGTGGGCGCGCTTCCTGGAGCTGTTGTGACCACCCAGGTCCCGGCAAGTGACCGGCCCCGTCCAATGATTGGACTTATCGTGCACCGTGTCGAATTCGACCCGCCGACTTCGTCGAAATGCTGAACCCGATGAGTTGTTCCAAATAACCCATCGCAGGAGACGTAAATATTTGAGTTTGATATTTGAGTGATGTATGAGTCGAAGACAGCTGTTGGGTTTCCGGTTCACTGGTTTCGGGGTGACATTTGTCGGTGTTTCGCCGTTCTTAAGCTGTTTGTAACCATAAGTATTATTCAATGGCTGTCCGTGTTTTCCAAGAATCATGTAGATGACGGTAATGTTCAAACAATCCATCAACACTTGTCATTAGAGGTCACTTTGCGGTGACTGGTAGTCATAAACAGACCAGTTTCGGCTATATAGTCTCACCTAAACTATGGTAGTGGTCGAACGGGATTTACACACGCAAAGTAGGGGCCGAGGCGCGACCGTTTCTCCTGGTGACAGTTGTCGTTCAGTGATCAAAGTTTCACCGCCATCGTGCTCATCCACCCTTTATCTGTAATTCAAGTGTTCCGGAATCACCAATATGCAATCTCCACTATTGGACACACCCGGACCCATAATATGACTTATAAAGTTCCTATCTAAAACAATTGGACGATATGTGTCCTGTGTCCCTATTGACCGGTTTCTGAGCACTCAATTGACATGATTTTTTGTTTCCAGTTGAACAAATCAAAGAATTGGGTTCCCAGTTGACATGTTCCATCTGTCCCTGTTGACTGTTAACATGTGCTGTCCTCCCAGTTGACTTGCGACCTCTGTTCCCAATTGACCTGTTTCCTCTGTTTCCAGTTGACATGTATCTGGAGTTTGCGTGCTGCGCCTCGTCACCTGCCGGTGGCCGGAATAAGGAGTACGCCCTCCACCTTCTCCATATGACCGGCGGGAACATCAAGGTCAGTCCCCATCCCGCTCAAACCCTGACCTGATCAACACTCTTCAACACACACTTCTGTGTCTTGACCTTGCTTTTTCACACTCATCCAACAAAAGGAATGCATCAGGCCGCGCCGTCATCATAAGCAACACAAAAACCCCGGCATTGACCCCGCAGAAATGCAACGGACAATCGGACAGACGCCTTTCTCCTTCCGGTCCACTCGCTAGCGCAGCTCAGTCTTGACTCGTAACCTGAGTCCACTCAGGTCTCAGTGCAACACGAAGGGTGGCATCTGACCCCTCGTCATCCCTCACCCCTCCTGACCCTGCACCGACCCTCGTATTGTTTACCAATCCTCTGTTGACTGAAGCTTGGCGCCACGACGGCGGAGGTCTGTACGATGATCCAGCGATATCGCAGTGTGATGTCACACGTCAGCTGGATGACGTCATTAGGTCACCCCTTAGGCATGACTATAAGATTACTGGTATTTGCGTACTGTATGGTGTGGGTGAAAACCATCGTTTAGGACGCCGCACATAAAACTATGGTAGCTCACTACTTCAGTAAACTGGACTATGAAGCGTTATCAACATTTCGAGTTATGAATACTTACTTTGTTGCCCGAAAAAAGTAAAAAATGCGCCCAAAGTCGAATTTCTAGCTAGTAATATATATCCGGGAAGCTGTGGAGAAGAACTTGTATCGGCAGCTTTTGCCGACGGCAAGAGTAGAAAATAAATAAACCATTCATTTCATTGAACGTCCTCGCCTCTGGCTTCACATTCCTCGGATCTCTTGCTAGAATCCCATTCCTGTCATGTTTTATTTTACCAACATCATGGGAAATCTTGTTTTGTGGCTCCGCGTCGCATTCCACACTTAATGAATGCTTTGACCATGAGCACCTGAACTTGCTTGTCTGCGGCGTGCCTCAAAGCCAGTCAATGCCACAACTTTTTCAGCATTCCGAGATAAAGTAAGGCTGGTTTAGACAGCTCCTGTTCAGAACGTAACCCATTATCAGCTGTCAACCTCTCAGAGACAGAGCTGACCGGGAAACTATTTGCCCCTGGTGTTATGAAACATGTTTGGAACCAAACGTCAGGCATATTTGCCAAATGCCGTATCTTACACCATCGAAGTGTTATAATCTTTTCTTATCGGTGGTATTACGGTCAGCTGAACAAATTCCTTGCTCAGCACCATGAATGAGAGGTCGACTCAACCAATACGGGAACCTTGCCTGGAGCTGTCGGATGAAAGCTAGTTTCAGTGCGGAATATGCTCTACCACATGCATGCCAATGCGTTCCGGTGCGCTGTCCTATAAAGCTTTTCGCTACCGTTTCCTTTTCCGGTGTATTGCCATCAAAACATGTTGTCATGCATTTTACTTGTATATGGTTTGTGGTGTAAGTGTTGATGTGAAAAATAGCTTTTGAGCCGTTTCCTAATTTCGATGAAAATGAATAAGAAATGGGAAATACGAGATAAGTGCAATATTGCACTTATACGTTTTTACGTTTTGCACTTATACGTTTTTCTTTTTGTCAAACTAGTTCCACTGTTTTATTTCGGGGCGAATTTGCGACATCGGACCACACCCCAATGCTGCACTATAGTTTCGCAAATCCTGGTCACCGTCCAGTTGCCATTTTTTGGGCCTAATTGCATAATGGGAGTTGAACCCTCGTAATAGGCCAAGGTCATTGCACAAGGTATGGACACATATAGGTGGGCAGTGGGCACAGTCACTGACCGCGTTGCCCAATGAATATAAATCAAATACCACCTTGTTGTTTTATGGTGGTTTGTAACATTATAATGCATAGTTATTCAAACATCGCATGATAAACGAATTTTATACATCCGTCTTCTCCAAGTCATGCGTGATGCGTGTCGAACGGTTACGAGCTATTCATCGAAAACAATAGCAGCTCAGCATACAATGGTCAGTGCCTCTTTCCCAGCTATATATCAGGTGTGTGCGAGAGGGTATGCGCTCGGAAGCTGCTCCTTTTTCCGCATTGCTGTCATTCATAGGGAGACAATGGATATATTTTCAATTGAAAGAAGTAGGTATGTCCTCTAAAATTGTCACGCTACTATTTTGACTTTCCTCTTGTCATGACGGGTTAGTATGACCCCTGCGGCCTCTCGCTCATGGGACCATGACACTTTGTGAACAGTTTTTAACTCTTGTGACCTCGCTATGACCCTATCTGACCCCGCTATGAACTTTCTCTGACCGCAGTGACTTTTTACCCCAATACTACCCGTTTCTAGCCCCTTTTACCTTACTTGGGCCAGTGTCTAACTCTAACCCCTGTGACCCTTGTCTGATCACTGTGACCTCTGTGACCCCACTGTGACCCTCCCCTGGCCCCTGTGACTGGCAGGACGCCATGTACCGTCTGATGCAGCCGACACCGCACCTGCCCAGCGATCACCCACTACTGGCTCTGAGTGGCTCGGAGGCTGGCCGCTGGACCCAGCGCGAGATCCAGACCTTCCAGCAGGCGCTGGCCAAGTACGACAAGGACTTCATGCGCGTCTCCAAGGAGGTGAGTCCCCCCAGCTCAGGCTGTCTTGCCTCAGTTGCTTGGATAGAATTGTTAGAGTTGTACCAGATATAGTCTGCTTTTAGAAATGGTGAATGGTTCTCTAAAAAAACAGATTTTTGTTCCCGTCGTTAGGCGAATCTCAGAAGCAGACCAAATCTATCGATTGCTTTTGAGTCGTGGATGTAAACGCTTGGACCTCTGAATATCAATTATCTAGGAACCTAAATTCATCCATGAGTCATAGTTTATTTTCCCGATGCCACCCGCGTCCCCAAACGCCCTTCCCGCCCCTCCCTCGACGCTTTTCGGGGGACCTCGCCAGGGACGCCGATTAGCGCCAGTATGTACCACCCGAGCGTCACCAGAACCCAGCTGTTCGTCTATTGTTATGACCGACAACAATGCCCACTGCTCGGCCATGGCCCTCCGTCTGTTGGCGCCATTTTTCGTCGCCTACCAGAAAATGGCGGTCGGCAGTCTCCGGGTGTCGGCCTCGGCCCTCTGTCCGCCCTGGCCCTGTGACCAGCGATCGGGTGGGGACCGGTAATCTGCCCGCTTCAGACCCCGCCGCCGCACCGCGCCGCCTCGCGCAACACCGGGTCAGCCGCCTTTGTTCTCAACATTTTTGGCGCGAACTTTTGCCGCGTGCGGCTGCCGACCGCTGCTCTCACGCTCGGCGCGGCGCGAATGCCTGGCGCGCCATTTTTGTAGCGGCGCGATGTCGCCAGATAGTACGGCCGTGTCTTTTTGGAGGTGATCGCCGTTTACGAGGTGGGACAGGGAGCCACCTGTGCCGCCGGGCGGGGCCGGACGGACAACGCGGCGGGAGCGGGAGATGTGAAAGGGGCGCTGGAACCGGGGACTCGAGGCTGGTTAGACGAGTGATGAAGGCTACAGGAGTTGTTCTGAGAAGGTGACGCCCCGGCCTGTCCCAGCAATGATGGCCGCCGGTGATGTAAGGGTTTGACTAAAAGATGCGCTTGTGATCAATAGATCGATCGAAGCGGTGGTGTGTCACTGCATTCTCGAAAACGCCACAAGTTGACGTTCGATCGCCAACCAAATCCCAAGGAGAAGGAAATGTGTATGAAGACGAAACTAAACCAATTGCACGGGTCAATCGTGAATCTCTCGGACACCTATGGTGCTTTTCTGTCCAATATTTTTATCATGGTCTCATTGTTTGCCTAACATAGACTTTTGAAATGGGACCGCTGCTTTTATCGCGATAAATTTGGTGCATGCCACGAGACAAATATAAATATCCGGCACATTTTGCCTATGATACCAAACCTCATGAATGCAGCATGGGCTTTTGAATATTATATCGCAAATGCGTTGGAAACTATTTTTGCCGGGCAGTACAAATATGGTGTCCGTTTTTTGTGCAGGTGCAGGCTCGACAATCGGGTAACGTCCTCTAAGGCCTTTCAGAATCGGAGCTGTTTCCAGCGACCAAAAGTTTGTGGTAAAAGCTGCGGTTTCGTCGCTCGCTGCAGTAAGCTTATTACAATGAGATGTTTGACATTTAATCATTTCAAATTCCAATAATAAGGAATCGGGTCACTCATTGGCGCTCCTCCGATGAAAGGGATATGAATTAAAAACCTGCTCTTAACTCTGCACGGAGCTCGAGGTTCTTTATTATACCACGGTGATGATTGGTGGAGTTCGGTAGAGCGCTGGAGCACGCCGCGACCGGTGCTTACCTGGCTATCTCGGCCTCATCACCGCTCAGCCGGAAATGACGGATTGTCAGGGCCTGGCCGGCGCGGTGCGACGCGGCGGCGGCGGCCGAGCCTTGTGATCGCCGACGCCCGATCGTCGCCCGATCTGACGTCACACCAGTCGTGACATCGTGACGTCATCAGTCGTGACGCCGTGACGACGCCGGTCGTGTGCCGACACCGTGACGCGCTTGGTGTCGAGAGGTCGCTCCCCGCGGAAGGGTGACTGACACTTGGCGGACGCCTAGACCCGCACGGCGGCGACGACGTCTAAACGTCAGATGACTTAATGATTTGCGTGTGGACTGTGGTGACGAGCTACTTCGTCAACTGCTTGCCTGATGCGTCACCATTGCCCTTCCCCTAGGCTTTATCCGTTTACCCTCGTTTTAAATTCAAGTCATTGTACCGGGACTCCCCGGCCTATCAGTCGTCGTTTACCGGGCCGTGGCAAACGGCGGCCATTGTTGTTGGGGCCCGCCGCCGCGGCGCCCGCCCGCCCTCCGCCATGAACCGTCGTCCCCATGGGGCGGCGCCGTGCCCGATTAACGAGACCTACCCTGTCCGATTATCGAGGTACTCCCAGGACGAATAAAAGTAACTGAGAACCGCAAGAGGAGAACGAGCCACTCTAAAGGATGTCAGGAGGAGAGCGAGAGAACAGAGAGAGGAAAAAGAGAGGGTAAGAGAGAGAGGGGGAGAGGGAAAGAGAAAGAGAGAAAAAGAGAGGCGGAGGAAAGAATCGTCCCTCTGAGCACACCCAGCATTTCTCGACTGGTTTACTAGCCCCGCCCAGATACCATAGGACATATCTGATAGAGAACCGTCTCCAAGCTCATTCGAGCTCCCTCATGACGGTCCTGACGGCCGGGTTACTGGGGCGAGGATACTGGAACAAGTCCAATGGTGGCCAGCGGACTTTCCACCCTGTCACGGTCGCCGTGGGAGAGACGGGGCATCAATGGGACCGCCGTGCTCTCGACAAGGACCGGTTCGGCAAGATGCCGGGATTTGGCCAGGAGAGCGGCCAGCAGTCGTGTGCAGGTGCCTCCAGACAGCGTGGCGCTCCATGGATCCCACAATCAGAGGAGGGCAGCAGAGGTGGCGGTCTGCAACATTGCTGGACACTTACTGCAAGACGGATTTTTTAGTTGAGGTTGAGGAGGCGGTGCACTGTGGGTAATTCTCGTCATGACGCCTATAAAACGGTCCATGTTTGACGGCTACGATGGCAGTGATTTATGAGTTATTGTTTATGGTTCGTGATATTGCTTTTTATGCTCGTATTAGTTTTTAGTTAGCCGTGCCGTGCAGAAAGCGCTGGCCACGGCGGCACTGACCTGTTGCGTCTGTGTCCGTTCCCAGGTGCTAACCAAGTCGACCAGGGAGTGCGTCCAGTTTTACTTCCTCTGGAAACGGATCTGCGTGGACGAGTACAAAAGGCTGCGCAGCTTGCGCAAACAGCGCGAGGAGCAGCTGCAGATGCGCATGCGCGCGGGCCCGGCGCCGGAGGAGCAGCCGCCTCAGGTCCAGCACCCGCCGCCGTCGCAGCACCCGCAGCACCCTCAGCATCCGCAGCAGCACCCGCAGCATCCGCAGCACCCGCAGCACCCGGTGCCAGCCGGGACAGTCGGCGCTGCACAGCCGGTAAGGACGGGGTCGGGCTGGAACGTTAATATCGGCGGACCTGTAATTAGACATCTATGACATCTATGTAATTAGACTCTATGGTTTACATGGTGAGACTCGCTGGATAATGGTTGGCGTATACCCATTCATTACACACCTTATGCGAGAAGACGAGTTTCTTTCGTCGTTTGAAACCGGGGCTATCGGGCTTAATCATTCACAGAAGAGGCTAGAAAAGTGGGTGGGGGAGAACTTGGCATGGTACACAGGAAGCGTTATAAATAGGTGCTTACCTCATCAGTCATCTTGATGACCAGCAGAAGGCGAGGCTCCCAGCCACATATCGTTGGGGAGGACGCGCGTGTTTCGCCGCAGATCCTTCACCAAAGAATGATAATCACCATTCCTTCCTTACGCCGGAAACACAGATGTAGCTTAAAAGTGACTTACGTAGGGATTATTATTTAATCATGAACCGTTTGCACCAGAAAGAACAATGACTAACAGCATACGTGTCTTCGTCTACGAGCCGCAGTTTCGTGCTTACCTAGTTTAGTAGTGCCAGACCATAAAAATAGCCACTCGTATGTTCTAAATTTCGCCTTCCTTTGTCCGATCACTGGCGTCCTTTCTCATACCACCCAGTTGTCGTGAGTCGTGACAACGTGCTATCGTCACGCCCCGAACCTGACATGTCCGGCTCTCGGGTCTCCAAAGCCTTGCGACTCGGTATTGAGAGCTCAGACTTCAAAACATATACCTACTTATCGTGGCGGTTGGACTATGTTGAGACGCTGGAAGGAGGCTTGGTAATGTCTGGATATCAGAATTACATCATGGGCTGTGTGTCTTAAAAGGACAATGGCTGACAGCACCAGTCTACATTTATGAATTACGGAAGGCGGAAGTGTCAATTCCAGAGGCCTGGTCCCATGTGATTTATAAATAACGGAACACGAGGAAACTAGACGTTTCTTTGTGCGTTGTCTGCGTTTCTAACAGGGTATTGTAGGCATAACTGAGTGACTAGACCTTGAACTGGACCTTATGTGGGGTGACTGACTTCAACCGATCGAACCAGCGTGGCCAGATTCAGTTGACAGCTTTCCTGCTCTCCTCGGCTGATTGTCATCTGTTGTCCGCTGCCCACTGGCACTGGCACCCGGTCCGTGACGGTGTTTGGTGCTCTCCGTGATGTGTGTCGTGTTTATGTCGTGAGACATAGCTCTGACTGATGTGTCTCCTCTGTTCGCAGTACGAAGGCTTCTGTCCGGACGTCAAGGCGATGGCCTACCCTTGCGGCGACTACAGCGACGGCTGCTCCACACCGGTAAGTAGTCTCGCCGCTGTGCGTGAGGGCGTGACTCGTACCTCACGAACCTAACGACTCCTGATCCCGTGATCCAGTCGTGGTGACGTCACGAACATATTGGTAAATTATTTTCTTCTTAAAGACGGAATCGTCAGTGCCAGCTTATGATCGTTCAATCCAGATTTTCCAGATCAGGATCCAGATTATCCATATCCAGATTCATGGTATCGTCATCAATGAGAATCATAACCTTTGATAAAATCGCACATATTCCACTTCTGGGAAATGGGAGGCGGCGGCTGGCACACTAGTTCATATGACGTGATTCACAAGCCTAATCCCTGTCATCTTCACTTCTTGGACGCCTTATCTTGTCGCGTTTCCAGGAGTTAACACGCTGAGAGAATGCCGATCGAAATCTTTCATACAAGTTAATCTGATCATACAGTTCTCTCGCACCACATATGTGGATTCTATTCTGTAGTCATGGACGGGACAGTTACCAGTTGCGATCATACATCAGAACTGCTGTCCTGATCAAGAACTTACTTCAATTCTCCAGCTAGGACTCGACATTCTCTCCGAGGAGCCGACAGCGATCCTGACACGTTACGGCAACTCTTCCGGTCATACATCGGGTCGGAATGTCCATCCACACACGGGCCACTGCCGACGGGCGGCGGTCGCTGCCGGGGCCGTCGCCGTTTGTGAGAAATGACGTGGAAATGTAATTACGCAGCCATTGGCTTAAATTCCGTAATGGACTTAAGTGAATCATCTACTGTCGGCTCGTGTTTCCGGGCGGTCGGCGGCAGGCGAGCCCTGAGGTCAGCGCGGGCTGCGGTGAGGTGTGAGTCAGGGACGGACCGCTGATCTGATGGTCAGCGCTGGTGTCAGCAGCTGAGTCAGATGTCTGACCGAGTGCTGACCGTCCACACTTGGCCAGCAGACTGCGTGGGTGGGTGACGGACCCGTTTGGACCCAGAATAATGCGCGCCTGTGCACTCCGTAGCCTTGGTTAGGTGCTTGTCAATGCAGATGATGACGTTACACCTGTTTTCAATGTCATTCGGGTGACTTTTTGAGGCTGTTGTTGGCAATTAAGTTCCCGAACCCTTTGGTAGGCGAAAGCCGAAAGCCGTCATCGAAAGGTAATCGTTATGTCTCAGTGCAACGCTTCGTGAGTCCACGCTAGCTAGAAAATATCTGTTTTTTATCCCGTGCCTCGACCTCAGACATATGAAAAAAATATTAATGAAGGCCATGATCTCAATAGTATGTGAATAAAGTACATGAAATAAATAAACGATAAATAAAAATAAGTGAAAATATCATATGTTTATTATAAGTTAGTAGTAACTATAGTTAGTTGTTTATTATAATTTGCATCTGCATTCTGATCACAAGTACCTATGTCCAACTACTGCGCTTCTGTAGATTTTAGAGCAGCTGGATTCTTGCCTGTAGCAGTAGCTTTCCTGTAGTACCTACCTACACCAATCTGCATCAGCTGAGTTAAACAGATACAAAGAGGGCAATAAAAACGATCGTAGCATCTGGTCCGAATCTGACCGCTAACGACTCCTAATTGCGCCGGAAAATAGCAGATTACCAGTGAAGAGCTGGCCAGATACGCGAGATCCGATTACGTCGCCTCAAGAATCCAGAGCTCGCGAGATAAGGCTCCTGGCTGTCCGAGACTGGCCATGCGAAGTCAGGAGGATTTACGTGCACGGTGCACTCTTGCGGTGAACAGAGCGCTAAGATGGTCGGAGACGTTTGCGGCGTCGGTTTGATGATCCATGACGATGAACGATACCTACAACACGTTGCTAATACAGCAGTGCCGCTCACCAATATGTTTTGTCGTTCGCAATGAAAAGGAAGTTGTTTGGTTTCTAGACGATTGACAACCGTTCCCATACAGTTTTTCGCAACCAGTCCATTCACCAGCGCTACATCTTTTCCGCCCAATGTTTCACTGATGAGTCTACCGGCGACAAAAGCAGTGCGCCCACCAATAAGCGTCATCATCATCGTGCATCGATCTGAGTGATGGGTTCTTAGTACCGTCATCGCAAAGTCTTTGACAAACGTTACTTCACGATGACAAATGATCGTTCAAAACACACAAACAAACATTCCCTGGAGCCTGTTTCACCATCACGTGCGACGTCATCATCCCTTGTGTCCCGTCGGCACATCAAGTCCCCCTGTCACTTCAACACATCCTGTCATCACCTAATGTGTGATTGTTCCGACGGTCTCTGTCCGCTAGTTTCTCTGGAAACGTCTCACCAGCGCGGTTCGTTGCAGGGTTACGCACCGCGGGGTGTGCTGCCGGCGCACGCTAGGCTTCAGTCGAGGGTGAAGACCAGGTCTCCCACCCCGGACAAGCGTAACAGCGCGTCGGCGGCTTCCCCGGCCTCCAGCCAAGGCGATGGCACCGAGGAGTTTCCCTGCAAACTCTGCGGAAAGTGAGTACCGAGTTGTGGGGTCTGCAAGAGTTCTTCATGAGGATTGTTTTGCAAAGTCGGCTACAGTCCTGTTTACGCATAACTGGACTGTTTGCGTTCAAACTTCAAAAGGCTTACGATAAGTCAAGTGGAAAGTCCCTTTAGTTTGCTTGTACTGAAACGGTCATAGTTCGAAATTGCTTGATGCTTCCAGAACTGCCATTTCATGCAATATATGACTAAAAGTTCCGGCCCTAAATGGGCTTAGAATCGCTGACGCTACCAACTTAAAGGCCACTGATTTTTTCAACCGTCCATCGTATCGTTTCCCATCGCTCAGCCCTTCTGAGCTAACACGATCGCGTCTTCCTCAGGGTGTTCTACAAGGTGAAGAGCCGCAACGCGCACATGAAGTCGCACCGGCCGCCAGACGCCGAGTCGAAGCGGAAGGGGGCTCCGCAGCGGCACACACCCCCGTCGCCCCAGTCGCAGCGGCCGCCGCCGGGCCGCGCCAAGCTGACGGGCGCGCACCACCTGGGCGAGCTGCCCTGCCTGGAGCCGGCCATGCTGTCTCTGCCCAACCAGGGCTACGTCATCCCCAACATGTGATAGCGCGGCGCCGCTAGCTCCTCGTAGGCAGCCAAGCGCGCCTCCCGCCGCCCACTGCACTGTGCTGATGTTGAATGTGATAGCCGGACCCGGTTTCTCTCGGAGCTTTAAGTGGGCCCGGCGGCGCGGTCTGCTCTCGACCTCGGGCATTGCGTGCTGCGAACAGGCTGGGGTTAGGTCGAGAAGCTGTTGTTGTTCTCTTGAGAATGTTTCGTGCGGTTTGATGAAACGAAAAAGAGGGTGATGCTTTTGCCGAGAATTCACGGGCCGGTGGCCTGTAAATGCTCGGCAAAGAAACGCCACTCTTCTGTCTTTGTCAACTCAGAATGGAATTTTACAAGAATATGGCGGCAGCTGCTGAAGCGACCTGCCTCCACCGTTCGTGGCTGGGTGCCTTTCGGTTGGCGTGGATCCGAAGCTGTGGCTCCTCTTTGTTGAGCACCGGCCCGGGACCGGCAGTGGAAGCTCCCTCGGTGTCGCGCGCGCGCTGTCGCGGACATGCTTGTTGGTTGGTGTGTGCGTGTGCGTGGGGTTGACGACGAAGTTGCCGCAGCACGTGTGTCCCACGTGTGCCAGTGCCCGCCGCACGTGTGCTCCTCCTCACCAGCGCCCCCTAAACATGCTCAGCCCAGTCGGACGGCCGGCAGCGCGCCGCCGAGCCGAGCGCTGTCCGTCCCAGCCCAGTGTCCGCTAGCAGGGTGCACAACACGCGTCGAACACCCACCGTCCCCGGCAGCCGCCGCCGGGTCCACAGCAGCGGCCGAGACCGGCGCAGCCGCCTCCGAATCGCCCGAGTCAATCAAAAGTGGCGCCCGGCGCTCCGCGCTCGTTCCCAGACACGCTGCGCTCGACTGTTTCCATGTTTTCGGCTGCATGGCGTTCTGATGTCGTGCTAATTCCGGATCAAGCTGTCGGTGTATAAACTAGTGTAAGGGATAGAAGCAACCGTAGGACCCGTGTGGCCATAATGAGTAGGGTTAAGCGACACAAGGTCGCCGATAACGGCCGTAAGACGAAGGGACCCTGACCGATTCCAATCATTCATCTCTCTGTGCGCCCCGCGGCCCGCAGTCCTTGCCACAACACCTATGCTGTGTAGTGTATGGTCACTGTACTGTTGGAATGCCCGCTCTGAGCCGGTCGCGCGCGGGCCGCCTATAGCTGTTGCGTTAAAAATCAAAATGTTTCAGAAGCTTATGAGGTGGCCCCGCAGATAGAACATGTCGGGGATGCCAATGTCATTATGTATGTACAAAGGTCGTGCTCACACATTCTATTGCTCCCTTTTTATACCATATACTTGGAGAGGTTCCGGGCTTTCAGGCGAGCGCGAATGTTTGTAGAGACTCGCCGAGTGTCCCGCTCACGTTGCCCAGTCGGACCCCTCCTGCCCGCCTGCTGTCGGCCCGTCACAGGCCAACGCCAGAGTGCCTTCTGTATTCCGTTGCAGTCCCAGTATTATTCCTTTGCTTCGACGTCACTGCCCTATGTAGCCGACCGCCTGGAGCATAATGTCGGGTGTGCCGTGTCGCCGCCCGCGGTGCAGATCTCAGATCCGCCCCCGCCCCCGCCCCCGCCCCCGCCCCCGCCCGCGCTCTGTACCGTGTGCCGCGGCTCGACCGCACGTGTGCTGTGTATTGTTAAGTGCGTTTTGTAAACTGGCATTGACAGAGTAGCTGTTCCTCAATGGTAGGTTTCCTTTTTATAACTTTTGTATTTTAAATCATGATTAGAGGCTATTTATAATACATTTGTTTCGCTGGTGAAAATCATCTGTCTGTTGCTCCCTTCGCTTGCTATACATATTTGGCATATAGGCACACTATTTTAACGGAGGAGATTTTGTATTTGGTAGGGTAAGGTTTTTGAAATCTTTACTATATCGCTGTTAATCTTGTTGTGCCAACATGTACCGTTATGTTGTTTGTTTACAGAACTAAACTCCCGCCATCTGAATCTGGGCCTCGTTTTTGTGATACTTGTGTCCACGGCCACTGGGGCTGGGCAGGGAGGGAGGTGTGCCATGCCGTCCCCCCCCCACTCCCCCCGGGCCGCCACCGACCTGGCTCCGTCTCAGCCTCTAGTTCAATGTGTGAGTCAATGTGAGATGAAAGTCGGTACAATAAAATCACGTCCGATGACGAGACTCGCTGGGAGTGGGGTGACACTACGGGGCTGCGGGCTGCACGTGAGGCGTGTTTGGCAGGTCAGTGCCACGGGTGTATTCAGGGTCTCTGAAGAGGTCGGTTGGGTCTGAATTGTGCGACTGAAAGGAACCGTCGAAAAGTGAGCTGCATGTGACGCTACTGAGAACATGGAAAAACAAATCAAAATAAAACATAGAGCTCTCTTCTCTTAGTTCAGTTATTTCGGTGGAGGATTTGTTCAGATGACATCCCAATGCCCAATTACTAGAAAAGTCGCGGCTAAACAGTCTCCAAATAGCAGTCTTTTAATTGCCCATGCAACGTTTTCAGACGGCTCAGTCAGTTGCCTGACTTTGTTGTGGCACGGGTTGCTTGGCAACTCCATAGTTGACCTGACATATCAATCTATTTATGTGCTATATAGGGTGCTATATTGACGTGTTCAACATTTTCATTTGTCCTCTTTTTTTAATGATTGCGTAGACGGGACAAATTTTAAAGTTTTGAAATTCAAGGGACGATGGTAAGATAGGTAGACGCAGCATGCGCTGTACCTACATACATTTCAGCGTCAGTTACGGTTACCCATATTTGGGTCTACTCGTATGCACGAGGACTCGTACAGAAACCGTACACCCCCTCCCCGACAAAAACCGTCAAGCATCAATGTAAAAGCGATACAAGCCATTAGCAGCGACACATGCCTAACTACTTAAAGGAATGCCGACAACGGTTTTTCGTACACACTTTTGCCCACGCTTGTTGCTTATGTTTTTCTATATATTTTTGTATTTCCTTCGCATTCTTACTTTTTTGCTGTTTTACCTGAAGCCTTATGTTATTTATATTCTCCCGGTAATTTTTTTTTTACCTTCTTCTCTAACCCGCGTCCTGGTGGGGTCTGTTTATAACACGTCCTGGTGGGGGAGGGCTATGTTTTGCCCCCCCCCCCCACTCGTATCTCTGAAGCTACTGAACGGAATTCAAACGGTGTTCGAAGGCCCTGTCGAATTTGTTGAAGGAAATCCAATTTCATTGACCTCGGGGTTTCCGATGGTGTCACAGGTCAGGTTAGATAAAATGTTTTGCCGTTCACGGGTCTTCTAGGGAATGCGCCATAACATCGAGTAAAACGCATTTTATCGAAATTCAGCGATAGCCGCGTATGTTGTCTAGTACAAATGTTGCTAGTAGAGGTCACTGATAATGCCAGGTCAGGTCAGGTCACCAAGGGTCAGCACATGAACCCAATTTTACTATAGGGCTGTGCGATGCGTGCGATGCACGTTTTACGGCAAGTTTTCATTTCTAAGTCACACATATTTGATCAGGATTGATTGGACATGTTTTAATGGGATCTTTTGTGCTTCCCGAAAATTCACCGAAAACAGATATGGGATTTGGAAAAAACACGTCGATAAGACCATCAGGAACGGTTTAGATTTAGGTCACTTCCTGGTGGACGTCAGGTCAATGTCAGGTAAAAAAAAAATCAAATTTCAAAGTTGATATTTTTTGCTTAAAATGGGTATTGATGCGATGCAGCTCACCGCGAGTCTAATGGTAGTCTTTGTTTTGCGCTACGTGTTGAATTGCTAAAAATTGAGTTTGAAATTTTGACGTCAACAATTTTGAACAGTTTTTTCGCTATAACTTCGCCAAAAAACGAATTATTGATCTAAAATTTGGATATGAATAGAAGTCGGCAGGGGCCATCACATACATTTCGGTTTTTCGAAAATAGAACTTTTTGGATTCTTTGGCTATTATTATGTATTCCTATTCAAAAAGAATATTTTGATTTATGGGGTCAAAATCCGAAAATTTCAGAATTTTGACACTTTAGATGCCCTGGTAATTATACACCTTTTATGTCCTAAACATTTTTCTGTATCTTCAAAGCTATAGGTAGGCCTGACAGCTCTTCCCGCGAAACCTTTCTTTGTCGAAGACGGCAGAACATGACGTCACTCTGACGTCATTGGCCAACCTATCATAGCCTTTGGAAAAAATTGTCACAATAAGTAAAATTCATGCCCGGGAGGGTACTGAAATGTTGATGATCGACGCAGCAGTTCTGCAGATATATCGAAAAGTCTGGAGGGGAGAGCAAAAAATAGCCCCCCCCCCCCCCACCAGGGCGTGGGCTAACGACGCTACCATGCCGGCTTCCCGTTGCCCTTTTTACCCCTGGTTATGCACCCGGCGCCGGCCTTGATTTCGGTTCGACCACGGAGCTCCCGTCAGCAGCCGCAGAAATTCCTTTCCAATCGCTGCTACAAATACCAGAAGCTCCCCCAGGCTGAGCACGCTCATGCCGAAAAAGAGACCAGCCACACCTCCGACGCCCTGGTACCAGTACAAGAACCCGGGCACCACGGCAGAGACTCTGGTGAACACCACCTCCGAGTAGAAGATGGTGAAGGCGGTGGTGTTGGCATCTTCGACCGGTCGATGCTCGTAGGCAGTCGTGACCCTTATCCAGTCTGAGACGCACGCTGGCCTGCAAGCTATGGAGCTGTGAGATGCGTTAGCGAGCATCTGCTGTACCTGGTCGGCGGCACAGCTGAGTGTCTGCTGCGGCGTACAGATCGGCAGCGCCGCCCTTGGGGATTCCGACTCCAGCACGTCCATGCCTAGGTGGCGGCAGCCGCAGCTGTCGGCGTACACCTGGAGCAGCTCGTGGACCATGCAGCTGGCGGCGCCGGCGACGGCAGCGGGCGGCGGCTCGGCGGCCAGCGGCACCGGCTGGCAGTCGGGTGGGCCGCCCAGCAGTGGCGTCCGCTCCGCCGTGATGTCGTGCTCCTCCTTCCACACCTGCAGCTTCACCTCCTGGCCGACAGCGGCCACCACGGCGCGGTTCATGACGGCGAAAGCCGGCGGCGTGTAGTGGTTGGTGGCCACCACCCGGAGCTCGTCGCTGGGCGGATCAATATGCAGCTCAGAGAAGTCCATGTCGGCCGGCGCGGCCTCATTCTGCAGCACCAGGTGCAGGCCGAACCGGGCGCCGGCCATGCCCTGTCGGATGTCTGTGCCGAGCGTGGTCCAGCAGCGGCCGAGCGGCGTGTACACGGCGCGCAGCAGCCGGCCGCAGCACTCGGAGCCGTTCAGCGACGCGCGCCGGCCGAGCCGGCAGCTGGACACCGTGTCCTCGCAGCTGGGCGACAGCTGGTCGAACAGCTCCGGCAACGTCAGCTCGGAGCGGCGCAGCAGCTCCTGCAGCTCCGCCTCCAGCGTCTCCAGCCGCAGCTGGGCGACGTCCGGCGGGTCGTCGTCGCTGCTGATGAAGCCGCTGGCCGTGGTGGACAGGTAGGCAGCCATCCTCGCCGACACGTTCAGCCTCTCGGCGCTCGGCCGGCTGAAGAAGTGGCCCGCACACAGGGTGACGGCAGGGATCGGCAGGCTGGCTGGCGTCTCCTGACGCACGGTGGACGTGCTTACTCTGTGAACGAGCGTTTGTTTCGTGATCGTGAACACGGAACTAGTCAGCATTCCCGCTGAGAAGAGCACCATCAGTGTCCAGAAAAGCCGCCAGGCGCAGCTTCCACTTTCGGCCAAATGTCCCAGCCCGTGAATGGTGGTGTGCTCGAGGAACCAGAGCGCGAGGCGCCTGACCTCTTGCTGCACTCCGCCGGTCGCAGAAGCGCCAGCCTCCGGCACCGCCATTCTAGTCCTCCAACGGCGCTTTCCCGATATGTTCCAAGTAGAAAATGTTAATGGATTGTCTACACACACCACCTTATCAGACGTTTCGCCAAACACCCAAAACACAGTCAGGATGGAGAGACGACGTGGAGATCTTCGTCTACTGGTGCACCGCCTGGGAATGCGAGCTGTCCACAAAACGGAGCGCCTTTGGAGGCAGCCTGGTCTTGCCAGCTAGACGTGTTCTTATTTCATCGAGTCCATACAAACGAAACACACTGGCTATAGGGTAAAATGTACTGTTTGGAATACGCCAACGTGTACAAGAACTCGACGGTGGTCAGTGAATGGCATTGACCGCTCGATGACGCCTACCATAATCGAGTCGCAAACGGGCGGCCACGGCTGCCTGTGCCAAAGGTAAATTGGCTTGTCTTTGTGCGTTTTTGAATAGCGTCATACAGTGCATAAGTACGATTAGATAGGTACCAAGGAAATAAAGCTATCAAATTATAGCCTCATGTAGCGACTGTTTCCAAGGAAACATAAATTCAGCGGAAATAACGAAGGCCACCAATGTCCTGCAGCGCCTCCTCCCTAATGGGAGAGCATATTGACTGTCCCCATAGACGTATAGACATATGACACCTGGTTAGAAGAAATGTTTTGACAAAAGGCTAGACGAAACGCTGCTCAGCATTGATAGGTGTACCGCGAAAACCGTTAACGAGTGACGTGCAACGTCGGTGTCTATGTCAATATCGGAATGATGTAGCGCCTTGGGCGCGTGGCCTCGTATGCCTCAAACATGGAACGATTAGAGACGTATATGTCTGTTGGTCTTACTCAGGTGTGTTACACAGGATAGTTTTGATGTTAGTTCTGTCGAATATGCAGTATGCCATCATTACGTAGGTGTATTCTTGGTAGATAGAGAGTGTCTGCGTTTCCGTTCGTAAAACTGGTAGAACAAAACGCTCTAATGCTTTATGACAGCACTGCAGACACAACCCCACAAGTATGGATGTGGCGTCCGAGGACATGCGTATATTCAACCGTAAGTCATCGGCAGACAAGAGCTTCTTAGTTCCAAACTGTCGGCAAAAAAAAAGCAAATGACACAGCGATGCGCAATTATCTTCGCTAGAGACTGTAAAAAAGACAGATAGTCTACGTTCTCCTTGGCGCTTTAATGTCCTGGTGACATTACCGTGCTTCTCATCATTAGAAAGCTTATCCGGCGTAAGCCTTACATGGTACGGAAACAGAGTACAACAAATATCCTTCTTATGCTCACAAAATACCGTCAAATGAGCCACATAGAAAACGTTATCAATCTCAGAAGTCTAACTAGATACTTTGCCCAATTATTCTGCATCAGTTATGAGGTCTTAGATAGGTGATTATCATTTGAAGCTGCTCACTTCTACGTATACCGTCCCCTTACTTCGGATCATACTACGAACGGATCGCAGATGACCGACTTAAGCTGCAACGAGGCTGGGCATCTGACAAATATGTGCTTCATTCTGGGTCTCGCATCGGAACTCTCAACAGCCTCCTGGATCTCCAGAGGTGCTGTTCCTAGACGTCTGGCTGCCTAACTAGGACAAACTACTGTCATTTTCGTCCAAACGTTCAGGACGTACTCGTCCAGATCGTCCGTTCAACGGTAAAACGCACTGAACATTCGCTAGGCGTCAGGACGCCCAGAACATTGACCAGGTGAGCCAAACTTCAAAACGTTCAGCGTTGGCGGCCGTGCGCTTAGGCGTCCAGCACATCCACCGCTTGCCAGAACGTTTGGATCATCCATCGGCTAAATCGTCGTCATGTTGGCATGGGTAAAAGTGGCGGTTGGTGCGCTCGTGATGGCAACGTTCACTCTTCCCCTGATCACCATCTGGAAATTCAGCCGTCTGCGGGACGAACCAATGGCCGTGCTGGTCGCAATGCTCGCCGCCTCCGACTTCACGTTCGGCATCGTGCTGACGTCGCTTGGCGTCCTCGAGATCACCCTCGGCTACGTGCCGTTCTGTACTGCTTTCCAATACCTGGTCGTCGCGTCAGCCGGCGCTGTGAAGATTGCCACCCTGGGCCTGGCAGTAGACCAGTACACTGCTGTCTCCAATCCTCTGCGCTACCACTGTCTGATGGAGCGTCGTCTGCCCTGGCTGATCGCCGCCAGCTGCTTCCAGTTCGTCCAGCTGACCGTCGTCGGAGGTCTGTTCCACGCGGCTGGCGCCATCACCTGGCACGAGTTCTCCCACCCGGGCCAGAACGGCACGGCGCTCTTTGCCGGCTGCCGCTGGGAGCCGAGACTCTCCAGCACCCACATGTTCATCTTCGAGGGCGAGGTGTTTCTGAGCAGCCTACTCACCTCGCTGCTGATGTTGTACACAGCCCGGGTGGGGATCAAGCGGCGTCGCGCCTTTCAGCGCCGCCGCCGGCGCGGAGCCGAAACCGGCTCGGAGCACGACCGCTTCATGGAAAACTTCCGCGCCTTCGAGAAGATCCTGAAACTGATCTCGCTGTCGCTGCTGCTGGACGTGACGACGCCTGTGTTCCGACTGTACCAGCGGTGGCACGCCATGCCGACCATCGCCGGCGTGCTGCATGTTCTCCGGCTGGGCTGCACCATCCTCGAGGGCTCCACGTACGGCCTGATGAATCGCAGCCTGCGCAAGGCCTACAAAGACCTGCTGGGAATCAAGACCAGAGAAGTTCGTCCGGCGCAGGTCAGGACAATCACTGTCAGAACCAATACGGAGACCATCAACTGAGATTTGACGTCAGGCACGGTGATCCACCACTGAGACTGAGAACTGGTGTTTACCATCGGCCACCAGATCCTCAGCTGAAGCCTGGGACTGACTTCAGCCATCGAAAAGAGAACTGACGCCTGTGGCTTGCTACAGTCAACGAGTATCACAGCTGTCGCCGGAGGCCGTCTCCTTTCACTAAGCCTCACCGCTGACCTCTGGATATGTACTGCCGTCCGACCCCGAACTCCAATTCTGACGTCTGATCACCGCCTTCACCCATCAAAATACATCATTATTACGTGTCGTCACCTTACGACGATGCCGGAAACACCACAATCTTTCAGTCACGTCGGTACTGCACCCTTGCTCATGCACATCATGTTTCTCTCATCTCTGGAAATAACTATCGTATGTACAATTACATGTTGCATATTGCTCGGTGTCTATATGTGAAATGCCATATTATTCATTGTGATTTTCAAATTCATTAGTGAGATAGAAAGCTAACTTTTGAGTTGAGTAGGGTTGCTGTATCGCGTTGCTCACGATCACCACTCGCCAGCCGGATAGGGTTTTCTTATCATTGGTTCAACGTCTGAAAGCTCAAATAAAGGGTTGGTGAGATCTGGTACAATAACAACTATGTCGTATGAGCCCGATACATTGTTGTATGGAAATAAGCAGGGTCCGACGGCATCCAAATAACAGTGCTGATGCTGATGCGATCGGCACTGATGTTTATCTTGGTCCTTGATGTTGATTGTCAGACTGTCAGAGTGTGATTTCGTTAAAGAATATATACCAATTTCAACATGGGATTATTTATAGTCACCGTGGGGATTTTGAACTGGAATAGCAGTTTTGTAGCTTCTGCTGAGACTAGCATAAATCAGGAGCTTTTATGGCTCAACGATCACCCTCAACAAATATAATCCATTTCTCGTTCCGAAATCAGTGCCTTACGCAGGAACTTAGTGCCTTACGGAAAATGCTAAGAATGCAGACGGTGTCGCAGAGGCCAGCGGCAGCCAATCAGCATGCGTTGGTTTTTAACTACGGAATATGATTGGTCAACGCGTAATAAGCTTCCGCCGCAAACACTATTTAGTATTCATCCTCTACCAAAGATGGAATATAGTTCTTCTTTTATGAAAATAATTTAGAAATTCCTTTTTTAAATTTTTTTTTATAATCAATGTAGGAAGTATCATTAGAATATATGACCTTCTCCTCGGAAAATGACCAAATGAATGAAAATGATTATTTATTGATGAATTGATAATATTTCGGTCACAGACCTTCGTCTAAATCGAATTCGTTAAATCGTACAAGGCAAAAGTAGCGAGTGAAATGCGCAACAATTGTCGACTGCCTGTAGAAAGTAAAAAATTCAAAATTCGTATGTCTCGTGGTCGTCATGCAGGGCTAACATCACATTTCGAGGTTCGCATCGCTTTCGATCGTATTAACGTATCGATATCAAATCGTACAACAATATCGAACAGCAAAACATCAACAAAACATCTGATCATACACCCCTAAAGATATAATGCACTTAACCCGCGCCCCGCTGGGGGGGGGGGCAGAATCTGCCCCCCTCCCGTTTTTCGCCAATAACTTCTAAACGCGTTACGCCAGCGACGTCAAACTTTCAGTACCTTATCATACATCAATTTGACACGTTCCCTGAAAATTTGAGCGAAATCCGTCGGAAAATTTTTGAGAAATTCACGTTTTAGTGACGTCATGTTCGCCATTTTCGCCTCAAAAACGGCAAAATTCCAAACGCCGCTAACATCTTCATTTTTAAAGGAATCAAGACGTAACAAAAAAATTATACGTGATTCTACTTTGTTTATCAAACGGATATCTCGGTTTTTTGAAAATATTGGATTTTGGCCAAAATTTTTCCAAAAAACTGACTTTTTTGGGAAAATATTTATAAAATCCAAAATTTTGAGTTTATCGAAAAAACCGGGATATATGTCAAAGAAGTGGTCTATGTGCACCTACATACCAATTTTTAGAAGAATCGGTTCAAAAATGTGGGAGTTATTCAAAATTTTATGACGTCACGACACACAAAAATTTTGAAAATGATTTTTTGGAAGTTCTAGACCTCGTACGGAACCAAAAATAGCACCATTCGATTTGCCGTGAAAAACTGCATCGGATAGACACCTTTGTAAGCCTTAACAACAAACTTCAAAATTTGACCTCACTTGACCTGACCTTGACCTGACCTCGACCTGAAATTCATCCAGAGGTGGTCCATATCACTTATTGAGTGTGCCTATTGAATTCCATGAGTAAAATGACCCATAAAACATGTGTTGCACATGCCCTTTTCTATATTTTGTTTTTGGTGACCTGACCTGACCTGACCTGAGCTTGAACTTGACCTTTGAATGACATTGTGTGCAACGAATATTGTCTTGGTAGTCTAAGAACACGTTTTGGGCAATCAGTCTCAGTCCATTTTTCGACAACTACGGTGCAAGGCCGATACTGTAGAAACTTGCATTTTGTACCCTTGACCTGACCTTGACCTGACCTCTGACCTACTTAAGCAAAAAAATTGGGCTCTTAAGATCCGCCTTGTTGAGAGCTTTTGATTGCCGTTTTCCCCGTCTTTCTACGACCATCGGTTCGGACGTTAGACAGGGGGGCAGAATCTGCCCCCCCCCCCCAGCAGGGCGCGTATGGCTGAATAGCCCAGCGGGGCGCGGGTTAAAAAGCAAAAATATAGCTACCGTAAAGTGGGGCTATTTGAGACAGTGGGGCTATTTGAGACAGTATTTAAAATCGCTATAAAATGAAGAGCGTTTGATTTCTATGTGATATTTTTGCTCAGGAAGGTGTAGAATCGAACAGTAAATCGCCTCAGCAAAAATTAATCATAAATTTCAAGCGGTTTTTATATTATAACAATTTTAAATACTGTCTCAAATAGCCCCACTGTCTCAAATAGCCCCACCTTACGGTACGCCCTAAAAGGTACACATGAGCATAAGTTCGGTACAAACAGATTGGCAAAAGCATATTCATCTAAATACATGCTTGCTGGCAAGAGGGCGAAGCGCCGGCAAGACGGTGCAGCGCCTAGACCCACAGCGGGCCTCGTGATGGATAGGTCAGGCGGCTGGCGGGGGGGGGGGGGGGCCGCGGCCGTCGTCGAGCAAAAGGTGTGCGTCATATATAGGTACACTGTACAACGTAGGGGAGAGTGGGGCAAAGCGGCCACCCGGGGCAAAGCGGCCACCCATCGTTTTAGCCCTTCATAGCTGGCGTCAGTTCCAATTTATGGTTTCCAATTATACTTTTCTTCACGGTCGTTCGAATGAGCCAGACCGGGGTTTCAGGCCCATCACCATTGTTCTGTGAAACACGGAAAAGCATTTCTTGCCAGGTTACCAACTATGTTTACAATTTTTAACTGTTATGTTATTCCATGACCGTTTGGAATTTTTATAAGCGTTCTTGTCCATGCATTGCATGGTTATCGTACATGTATTCTACCAATTTTAATGTTTTTTACCCCACTAATAGCTAAGCTGGAATATTTTTGTCTCGGACGGTATGCGCGGGGCAAAGTGGCCGGGGCAAAGTGGCCACCCCCCAATTGGCCATAAGTTGCTTCCATCTGGGTAAAAACATTATTTATATTCAAATGTGTCGTCATGCATTCATCTTGGCCACTTTTCAGTTGCAAGTGTTACCAAATAATGCAATTAAATGTTTATTTTTATCAAAATCCTTTCTTTGTTTACCTACAGGTGGAAGATGATAAAGTAAACATCCATCCTCGCTTAACCTTGTCACCATCAAATACACTAGTCGTATACGAGGCAACTATTTTGTTTCTCATATCGGGACTTGAGAAGACGCCGGTGGCCGCTTTGCCCCAGGGTATGGGGCAAAGTGGCCAATATGCATAGGTTTAAAGTTTTGTCAATATCTTTCATATGTGAACGTCTTTGGAAATAAAATGCAGTTGAAATAAAAGGCAACTTACTAGGGATCACATTGGTATAGAAAGAATCTTTCCAAGTTTAAAAAGCAAGCGTTGGCATCGTGAGAAGCGTTAAGGTGGCCGCTTTGCCCCACTCTCCCCTACATACATATAATGAGGTACACATACATGGCTTGTGACTATGTGACTATGTTTTCGCTGCGTGTTCCTGGCCGGCGCTCTAGGCAGACGGGCTTGTTCAACGTACCTTTTGGACGGGTTGATACGGTGAAGAACGGCCTCGGCGTACGAGTCCCGAAACTAGTGAATGAGTTGCTGAACAAATATCCAGACGAGGATTTCTTTCAGCCTAGTCTCCACTGCACCGCGCGCATCCGTGCCTACGCACGAGGCCTTGGTACTTGTATGACGTAGGCTGCTATTGTTTGCATTACTTTTATCTTTTGCATTTTTTATAGATCATGTGTCATTTTATTGTTCCTTTTTTATTGTATCTCAGTGTTTTGGCCTTTTGCCACTTTTATACGAGCTATTGCTGTCTTAATGTGTCCCGCGGCTTTTTGTCTGTGGTGGGTACAGGCATATGCATGTGCGTAGGCAGGTGTGATGAAATAGTGTGTGTCTTGTGTGTGTGCGTGTGTGCTTGTGCGTGTTTATATTTTACTTTGACCTCAGCCGTCATTGGGTTTTGCCTGTGGCTGACAATGCCTAATAAACAAATAAACAAATTATTCCAGAATAAGTGAATAGGTACTCAAATAACACCATAGAACAAAGTGATGTACTGACAAACAATTTAAATGGGTACAGACGCCATTACACCTATAGAGGAATGCATGCTGTTTGCTGCTTTTAGGGAAATGCACGGTGCACGAAAGCTAGCAGAAAAGGAGAAACAAAATTACATTTATCCGTGCATCAGCAATGGAAATGTGCCTAAATCGCATACCGCCCTCAGCCGTCAACTTTTCAGCGAATTGATTATATGTATGCTAGCATGAATTCCTCAGTAGATTGTTTGATAATCAAACGTAGGTATGTACAGAAAATACACAATACGAATCCACACTAAAACATTCACATGTTTAGCTAAGCACCTTGCTTCGTCAGTGTACTGAAATGAAGGATCTATCTCTAAGATCTTCAAAGATATCGCAATTCGCGCGTGCAATATCCGAAAGCCAAAGCAAAAGTTTCAGAGGTCATGGCACTCAAAGCCACTTTGCCAATCACCGAAAAACTATCTATTAAAAAGCTGTTTTAAGCTGTCAATCACAAATGTGCGGACGTTAAACTGCAACGTCTAGGTTTGAGTATTGTGGGTAAACGTTAGGTTAAATTAGGAACACACGTTTTCACCCCTCGTACGTGCCTAACCTAATAATTCCACATCGAACGGCAACTCCTTATAACTGCTGTTAGACCTTGAACACTGAACAGTGGATCCAGAGCCTTGGGTGGAAAGTTTTGGACAATCTGCCGGCTCATATGGATCTGTTCACCGACTGCGAACCTCAAGCGTCGGTGGGAGACTGAGCGGGAGGTTGGCCAGCGTCCGGCAGGATCGCCTGTGTGCTGCTCCTCATGGTGATTGTGCGGATCTGCTGTGCCGAGCGAGCTTCTCTGCTCTTGATTCCCAGCAGGTCCTTGTAGGCCTTGCGCAGGCTGCGATTCATCAGGCCGTACGTGGAGCCCTCGAGGATGGTGCAGCCCAGCCGGAAAACATGCAGCACGCCAGCGATGGTCGGCATGGCGTGCCACCGCTGGTACAGCCGGAACACAGGCGTCGTCACGTCCAGCAGCAGCGACAGCGAGATCAGTTTTAGGATCTTCTTGAAGGCGCGGAAGTTCTCGATGAATCGGTCCTGTTCGGAGTCGCCTTGTTCCCCTTGCTTCCACCGATTGCGAAGGGCGCGGCCGTGGAGGCTGCCGACTCGGGCCGTGTACAGCATCAGCAGCGAGGTGGCCACGCTGCTCAGGAACAACTGGATCTCAAACGTGAATATGTAGGTGTTGGAAACGCTGGACTCCCAGCGGCAGCCGGCGAAGAGCGCCGTGCCGTTCTGGCCCGGGTGGGAGAACTCGTGCCAGGTGATGGCGCCAGCCGCGTGGAACAGACCTCCGACGCCGGTCAGCTGGACGAACTGGAAGCAGCTGGCAGCGATCAGCCAGGGCAGCCGACGCTCCATCAGACAGTGGTAGCGCAGTGGATTGGAGATGGCGGTGTACTGGTCCACGGCCAGGCCCAGGGTGGCAATCTTCACGGCGCCGGCCGAAGCGACGACCAGGTACTGGATCGCGCTGCAGAACGGCACGTAGCCGAGGGTGACCTCGAGGACGCCGAGCGACGTCAGCAGGATGCCGAAGGTGAAGTCGAAGCCGGCGAGCATGGCGACCAGCACGGCCATTGGTTCGTCCCGCAGCCTTCTGAACTTCCCGACGGTGAAGAGTGGGAGCACAAAGGTGGCCATTACAAGCATTCCGACCGCAACCTTCACCCACGCCAGCATGATGTTGCAATTAACTAATAGAGACTGCTAAGCGTACGGTGCAAGATCCAACTTACTTAATGTTCGCAGGAAACTTCAGTAGATATCTTCCTACGAAGACTTCTTCAATTAAAAATGAAGCGTCACAGCACCCAAGGAATTCCAATTGACGATACACTTTTCTTGTGGGACGATTTGATTTTTGATTAGGTGGCAAAGTGACATTCAGAAGTTGCAAGTTTCAGTGTGAATATGGCCAAATGTCTTGCTGTGAGGCTTCGGATGATCTTGAGCGCACGGTGGCATGAACCAGAGTGAAGTCTGGATGCATAGTTGGTTCCGTGGTTGTGTTTCTTATGGTCTTTTGTACTACCGTCCTAAATGAGCGTATTTACCTACTGCAAATCCTTCAGAATTGATGAGAAATGGTGTGTTTTTGACAATGAGCAGATGGATACACCATGCTCGTCGGATCTATGACTGACTATTTTTTATCTACCGTAGCTCGTAATTGAGACTTAGGTAGACATGAGAGCTGAAAAGCTTCAGTTATATGCAGTTTGATTGGCATCTGTAAGACTGAGATTTAGCGAGTCAGCGTTCGTTCTGTGACTAAATCCATGAACATAAGAACGCTTATGAAGAGAACTGGGGATATAAGTACAGCATCAACAAATACCCAATAACGACAGGCATCAGTCAAGGAAGATCATAATCTGACTTGATAACCTTAATCAACGCACCGGAATCATGACCACAAATACTTGCTAGTTACATGAGCAGTTGATGCTCTCAGCTCCCAGCTCAAATTGGAAAGAACTTTGCTTAGACCGAATATAGAAACTATAATAGGTACTTAGCTGTCGCAAACCACAAAAACCATGGCAAATGCTCATATTCCTGCGCCTTGTCGCATTGTCCCCATATCACCTTATTTTGAATTGATATATAAAAAAAAACTAGAAAGATTGATGTAGGCCAGTCATCCCTCAAAATATAGGTATGTACATTGTACAGCCCACCGCTAAAGTAATGTAGGGTTTTACCAATCTCAACGATTGGCTTTGACTGGCGATTGTTTAATGCGGAGTGATCGAAAAGAAGATGTCAATAGCTAAAATTGCAGCTGCAAGGGTGACGATACATATAAGCTACATTCAAAGTTTCATTGTAGTCTGGCTTATCGTTCCTAAGCTTCAGAAGCAGAACATACCCATGACTGAAACCCCACATTACTGCTGCTGTGGACTGTACCATATATGGAATGAATATTGACTGATATAACCTTCTCTGTCCTTCAAAAAGACAACCTCAGAGTGATGTTTCATGTTCCATTCTATGTGAAAGAACGCTGCCCTAATTCACTGTGACAAGCCTCCACCGCCGTCATCTAGGCTTACCCGTGCACCGACGGGGGGGGGGGGCGGATATCCTCCCCCCTGAGCATTTTCGTGGATAGCGGAAAAACTGCGGCGCGTACGCCGCGAATTTGGTACGACTATTCTCTCATCAATTTTACACATAGTGTGCAAGTTTGAGCCTCTTATCTTTTAACCCGCGCCCTGCTGGGGGGGGGGGATGTTTGAACATCCACCCTTTGACACCTTATCATACATCAATTCTACACATGTTGTGAAAATTTCAGACCAAGGTCATTCAAGGTCAGGTCACCAGGTCACTTGAAGTGACCTCACCTCATAAAAAAGTTTCAATGTCTGCCATAGCTACACCGAGTGACCGATCGCTTTGAAACTTTCAGCGATTGCTACGAGCGATAGCATGTACAAAATATATATCTCATAATTTTGATATCGATGACCTAAGGTCAGGTCAATTTCGCGACCTCCCCAATATAAGTCATGGGAGAAAATTGAAATGCGCCTCTTTTGAACGAAAGACATTATAAACACTCCCAAACACCGAATTACAAGTGGTTTAGACACACTGAACATGAAAATGGTGTCCGTGACCCTTGTTTATGCCCTGAGGTCATCTTAGGTCACGCGTTAGGCGGCACGGGCGGACATCGATATCAGCGCCTCTATCGGTCACTAGGGAAAGCTGGGCTGTAGGCGACGAAATACCGGCTGAGTTGTCACACGTTGAATAGGTTTATAGACATCAGTCTTGTGAAGAAGTTGACTTTTTGCCTTCAATATTTCTACAGGCAATTTTAGAAGTGTCTTCACATAGATTACAAAACCGTTTAGATTATTGTATTAACTTCAAGCCTTCCCTATTGTTCTTGACGATGGTGCGGGAACTATTTCTAATTAGTGTTTCTAGCTAAGTAAAAGAACACATTGTGCAAACGATGAAAAAAGCATAAATGGAAGATATTAAATGCAATTTTCTCTAACAATTTATGGTAAATTCTCTACACATCAAGGAAAAGGTGCATGCTAACTGATAATTTAAAGTTCTTGGGGCCAGTTGTTTTCTTCTTTTCTTACGTCGCCCCAATGGCCGCGAATACACTTGTGATAACGCCTATCGGAATGGTATATAATAGTTTTTTTCGCAAATAACTTTTGATAGAGGCATGCTAGAGCGATGAAAACGCCTTATATGTGTTCAGCTCGACGATACGGATCGACTGATATGCAACATGACCCTTTCCGGTCAGGTCATGACCTTGACCTGAGGTCAAATTTTCAAGTTGACCTTTCAAGGTCAAGTTATAGTTCATTCGATGCGTCTTGACGAGAGAAACACGATGCCGGTGAAAGTAAGCTCGTACAAGGCTTGGGTCAAAAGTCAAAAGCAGAAAAACTGTTTCCGAAAAATCGGCTATTTTTGCAGTTTTTGCCCCCTGCAGGCAAAACCGTTGACGTTAGGTCAAATCTGAGGGAATTACTCAGAAAGGACGTTAATAGGGCTATCGAATGCGCTTTTCCGCGGCGCTGTAGCTCTATTGGTTCCCGAGTTATGCGTTGGCTTCTTGGAAATTTTCGACATTAGACCTGGAAATCGGCGAAATTTTGCCTTTAATGACCTCTGGTGACCTGACCTTTGACCTGACCCAAAAATTGACCGAAGTGATTCCCGAACTCTTTCGAACGCCGCCTTCCGCGTATCGCTACGTGGCCCAGGAGCTGAGTTACAAGGGGGGTGTTCAAACACCCCCCCCCCCCCCAGCAGGGCGTGGAAATCCAGGACCCCAGCCGGGCGCGGGTTAAGGTCAGGTCACCAGGTCAGTTTGAATGACCCAACCTCAAGTCACTTTTTTGCAACTTTGTCACCGTGCCAGAGCTACAGTAAATGTCTGAGGCCTTTGAAAGTTGCAGGATGTTATTAGGTCATTAGGAGCACCAATTTGTCTATCTCGGAATTTTGATATCGATGACCTAAGGTCAGGTCAATTTCTCGACCTCCTTATTATAAGTCAATGGGGGGAAAATCAACTCCCTGTTTTTACCACTAAAACGGGTCGGAATGGCCCATGTACCATACATGGCTTCATCCTACGATCAACCTTCACTACCTCGAGGTCTGTTTTGCTGTTGGGCAGCTGCAAGGTCATGTGACGTCATCAAAGTTCACCAGCGGTTTTTGGCCAATAACTCCGTACAGGAACCAGATACAGCCGCGTGGATGGTCTCATTGTGTTCAGCTCGTCAAGGCGCATCGAATGATATGCATGATGACCTCGAAGTCACGTGACCTGAGGTCAACCTTTGACCTTGACCTTTCGAGGTCAACTACATATCATTCGATGCGGATTGACGAGAGGATCATGACGATGCCCTTAGTTTGTTCCTATCTTGACTAATTCGAAAGTTATTCGAGAACAACTCTCTCCATATCTAGCGCTGCCATTTTGACTTTTTTGACCCCTGTGATGTCATATTTGACCTGACCTGAAAATGACCTTTGTAAAAATTGTAGACCTTGTCCGTGCGTACCCCATGCCGTTTACCGCTTGTCGCTATCTTGCTTCGTCCTCGAGATCTCAGGGGGGCGGTCATCCGCCCCCCCGTCGGTTCTAAGTTGGCGCAGACCCCGTCGGTGCGCGAACTACTGCAGCAAAACATCTTGGGTGGAGACTTCCATTTCGCGTCTAGCTAGACGCGTCTAAGTCTTAGACGCGTCTAAGTTTTAGACGCGTGCCCATCTATTTCAGGACGGGGCTATCAAACACAGTATATGTAATGTTTCTACACATGCATATGACCAACCAATTGATTGCCTTCCCGGTGACTTCAAACATAGTTGGCAGTTCGTGCAGTTCTTGACGATAATGTTAGCCGGTAATGCCCATAAGCTAATGGAACGACGCAAGGTCATCAGACTCGCTAAATTATCGTCGGTCTATTTCAAAGCACGCAATGGACTCCAAAGCTATGTTAGGTAACATCATCAGAAATCCCTAATTACAAGAAGCACCCACCTTGATACCTACATGCGCATTGCGCATAAACAGGAGGCATGCATTCGTGGAATAGGACAAATGGTACTATTGGTCTCAAGATAAGGGTCCAGGCGACCTGTAGGTTTGATGCGGTGAATACCCCCGCCTTCGCCACACTCGCTCGGTGCTACGGAGCTCCGATCTCGCGACCGGTCACCTGTACTTGTAGACTGTGCCGCATGACATAGCAGTCGAGCGGGCCAGCGGAGCTTAGGTGGAAACTAGCGCCAAGTTTGACAGAGAAGGACGCTCGCCATTCCGGCGGGAGGGCCGCTCACCATTTTAACTCCATGTAGCGTCTCGCTGACAATGAAAGACACTACAGGACGACAATATAGGGTTCGGCAAAAGTTATGTCCACTACCTATGACAACACTTTCCTGTTCCTAATCGTGTCCACACCTGAGGGATGACGATTCAGGCTGCACTCCTGCATTGCACGGTCATTGGCCGCAAAACATGAGATGACGAACGGACCTCGGGTCACGGATCACCGAGCTACGGCCAGTTTCACAGAGATTGTCCACCTGAACGGCTGCGTCGCTACGTGAATGTCTGAAATTTCTATCAAGGGAGCTGAACCAGACTGTCGGCATGCTTCAGGCCGAAATGACACAGCGTGTCATTGCTGATTGGTTGGGACATCTGCCTGTTGTTTTTGTTTGCAAGTCTTAATTATAGACGAACTGTCTGCACAGTCCGGTGTTGGTGGGATAAGCATACGGCTGCTGGCAGTGTTGCTGATCGTTCCAGTTTGCCGGCAAGTGCCTACCATTTCAAACGTTACAGAAATCGCATTGAAAAAGGCGACTGGGAAGAGGGGCCAGTACCTAGTTGGCGACAAAATTGGCCAAGCGGCTCGCGCTGAAGCGCTATCACATCTCCAAACAGGACCGTGAGACGCTATTGGAAGAGCTCTCCAAGGCTCATTACCTACCTTTGGCCCAATACTAAGCCAACGCATGGTCAATGACATGTTAACATGCATTTTCAATCAGGACGGCGCGCCAGCTCATCGCTCTGCCAAGGCCTAGCAGTGGTGCGAATTGAACGTGCCAGACTTCTGAAGGAAAGAGATGCTAGCCCGCTGCCCTCCGGACCTCATCCTGATCGACGAACTTCGGGCTGTCGTCCAGCAGGACCTGGACAAACAGAAGCCGGCGGCCAACCTCGGCGCCTTGTCGTTACAGCTCAAACGGGCATGGTAAAAAATCCAGCCGTACTTACTGCACAACCTAGTTGCCACATGCAAATTTGCGTTCGTATGTAAGTCCTTGTTCGTGGGGAATACATTGAACGCTAAAGAGAATCGCTGTCCCCTATGTGGTAACTTAGAGAGAACATTTTTTTTTTAAGGATAACACTTATGCCGGACCATGTAGCCCACGCATGATTCATTGCAGTTTCACCTTAGACTGCAAGACGTGGCAATTTGTTTAGGACATAGCAATTAATGTTGTCATGATCGGCATACCGTCGAGTACGTCACTATTTATATATCATCTTAACGATTGCATGTTTCACCCTTCATAACTTTTAATTTCCTACTGTTTCATATAATTTCATTTATGTCGCTGAACAATTGTTGAACAGTTCATTTCAATAACTGCATTGTTAAACCTCCGGTAGGGTTAACCATTAAACAATATGTTAGGTGTTACTCTAGCCCCGTTCGCTATGTGTTCGCTTTATAATTCTATCAAACGTGATATCATTCCAAGAAAGCACTAATAGTGTAGAGTGTAGAAGCGATTCCCACTGATGGGACTCGAAGCGATGCAGCTAGGTAATGCATAAAGCTGATTGGCGAATTTCAGCTTGTAGACAAGACAAGGAAACGTTCTCAAAAATCAGATCCACACGTAACAAACATAATTCAAGAGTGCACGTATCTTGTTGTCGTTGCATCCGTTATTCCTCGTCGGACCTATCGGCTTTCTGAATACCGAGAGGGGTCTAGAGTGTGTGTGTGGTGGGGGGGGGGGGGGGGGCCGCCGCCGTTTCGCCCATTATTAAGCCAAAAGCCTTGCAAACAAAAACAACACCCAGCGATTCACAATCAAGTTAGCCCTCGCCCTGGCAGGGCATTTTTCATAACACGGCCTGGCAGGGGGGGGGGGGGTCGATGCGACCCCCCCCCCTCGCGATTGGCTCCTATGGCACCTAGAAACACCAAATTTGGTAGGTAGGTGGGCCCCCATGAGTTCTCGCCCCTGTGCAAATTTGGTTGCTCTAGGTCAATATTTAGGGGGGTTTTGGGGGGTATAAATGTAAAAATTTCGCTAAAAACAGGTCAAAAGTTTTTCGCTTATAACTTTTGATCTAATTAAGATAGAGTAAAAAGAAAAGCACCAGTGAACTCAGCACGTCAAGGCGCGTCGATTGATATACTGTTTAGCTTGCTTAAGTGTACTTAAAGTTTTTCTTAAATTTTAAGTAAACTTAACTTAATAAATTAAGTTCTAGTTAACCAAATTGCATCATATCGCATCTCATTCGATTCGGCTGATCACCAGGAACACAATGATACCATTTTTTAAGCTCTAGCGTCATTATGTGCCAAGTTATTGGCAAAAACGTCATTTGACCTCAGTTGACCTCATTTGACCTGACCCATGGATAAGTACACCGAGCAAAGAAGCACCAAGTGACCTGCTGCTAAGTACTGTGGTTTCAAAGGACAAAAGTGATAGAAAGAAGCGGATATCTCCATTATTTTCCGAATTTAGTATTTTCCCATAGGCTTAACATTACGACGTAATAACCTCTAACTGACCTCAGGTCAGTGACCTCAAAAAACCCGAACTATATGTTATACAACTCGGTGAACTTAGCACATCCTGAAAGTTTGAAGGAAATCAGTCCAAAACTGTGAGTTGGACAGGTGCAAAAAGAAAATTGAAATTTGACCATGACCTTGTACCGATTTTTCTGACCTGGTGACCTGACCCAAGGTCACCCGGACCTGAAATTTTCAGGTCATATGTAAAAAAGTTGCCCCATAGGCTGTGCCAAATTTGGCGGCGCTGCGCGCCGCCGTTTTTACGCTATCTTCGAAAAACCTTAGGGGGGGGTCGCATCGACCCCCCCCCCCTGCCAGGGCGAGGGTTAAAAGTGTTAGATCAACATGTGACCTCTGAGGTCAGGTCACGTGCACAAGTGCAGGGTGTTCATTAGCGAATGACGTAAAGTAAGCCCCCGCTGGAGCCCCAAATGATCGCCGGCCATCGTGCAGACGAAACCTTCGACGACTCACGGCAGCGTTCAGTTCATCAAGGGTGGTTTATTATATAGTCTTACGCCTCTGGCGGGGCTGACTTTATGTCATCTTTTATTTATGACCCTGTTATTTAGAGGATAGCGCGTGGATGTTTAAATGCGGTTATCCCGCACCGTAGACAGTTTTTACAATTGCTTCACGTGCAAAGAGATAAAATTATTAGGTGTCGTGTAACTGATTTTTTAAGCGTCTAGACGATTAACAAACTGTTAAACGTCTAGTAGACATTTCGTCAAGTCTGAAATATGTCGTATTTTCATATAAAATGTATTATTCTAAGCCACACTTCGGAGTCGATCGGTCGTTGTGTATTCGTAAAAAAGGTTTTTTTTAACGAATACACTACGATCGACCGACTCCGAAGTGTGGCTTAGAATAATTATTATTGCGAATCTAGTGCATTTTCTTTAAATAGAATGTATTCTTTAGCCCGAAAGATATCGGCGGTACGGGATAACATTAATTAACCGCTCGTAGGTAGAAAAATATTTTAAACGTCTCGCCTAACCGCTCGACAATATTTGTTCTACCTACTCGCGGTTTAATAGATAACCACCTTGTATTTCAGTTGCAACGGTAATTATATATATTAAACCGCGAGTAGGTAGAACAAATTTTTTAATCGTCGAGCCGATAGGCGAGACGTTTAAAATATTTTTCTACCTACGAGTGGTTTAATAATTTTATCCCGTACCACCGGAATCTTTCGGTCACTTAAGTTAAAAATACATTTAATGTAAAAATACGGCATATTTCAGGCTAGACGAGATGTCTACTAGACGTTTAACAGTTTGTTAAGCGTCTAGACGTTTAATAAATCAGATAAACGACATCTGGCAATTTTCTCTCTTTGCACGTGAAGCAATTGTAAACGCTGTTCACGGTGCGGGATAATGACAAAAAACTCAAATATCTATGTAACGTCGTTTATGACGTTGCATATGGTTCACAACGCAAAAGTTGAGCATCGATCTTGCAAGGAGTGAAGCGACACGAGCACGACTTCATGTGCAAACGATAGTCTTAAATCATTTATTTTGTCATCAACATAAATTTTAATATTTCAGCAATCGCAAGAAGTCTGGGGTAGGTAACACCCGTCACCCTCATCTATGGAAAGTTATGCTTTTGCGGAGCGACCTTCAAAGCTAGTGCGCCCCATGCACTGTCGTGTTTTCAGATTGCTGTCGGTTTTCCAATATATGGAATCCAGTTATAGGCGTCTCTTAGTCTCTCATTGGTCAATCGCACACACCACGTGTGGTTCATCAACGACCAATGAGAAGATGAGAAACGGCAGCAAACTGACAGCATGCTGATTTGGTGATCAAACAGCGCCCTGACCACACCCCTCCCATCTATCGCTGACACCGTGCTCGGTAACTCGTCTCGAGACGCGACTGAGCCAGGCCCTTCGACCGGTTACCGCCGCCGGCATAATTCCGCCTGATTCCGACTGCACCGTTGGACACCACACTGCGGCGAGCGACCCTGCTGTCAGACTCGGGCCGAACGCACCCCCTCCCCTACCCCCACTCCAGCTGTGGCGAGGGTGAGGGTATTCACCGCATCAAACCTACAGGCCGCCTGGACCCTTATCTTGAGACCAATAGTACACTCGGGGGCAGATTGATGTTCCACAACTCTTTATCCACCGGGCTCCTATGGCTCAGCATTGGCAGCAGCCGCCTGGTACCGGTAGACTGTGCCGCTTCACTTACTTGTCAAGCGGCACAGCCTACCCACACCGTAGGACACCGGTCTGGGTCGGTGGCTGGAAGGCGAAATGGGCCGCCTGTGACGTCAGCGCAGCGGTGAGGGCCGAGCCCGGAGGCATGGCTCGGGTCGGCGCGGCGCGGCGGCTGGCGAAGGGTGGGGAGTAAGGCAGGGTGGGAGCATGGCCCATCGCGCGGCTGGGCGAGTGTGGTAAACTTTTGCGCCTTGCGCACTCGGGACGGTTCGAACCGGATTTCTCCCGCCGGTCAGCTTACCGAAACTATTGACCAGCGGCACATGAGAGAGAAAGCGTAAGTGAGAGAGAGAGAGAGAGAGAGAGAGAGAGAGAGAGAGAGAGAGAGAGAGAGAGAGAGAGAGAGAGAGCGAGAGAGAGAGAGAGAGATAGAGAGAGAGAGAGAGGAGAGAGAGGAGAGAGAGATAGATAGAGAGAGAGAGATAGATAGAGAGAGAGAGAGAGAGGGAGTGAGAGAGAGAGAGAGAGAGAGAGAGAGAGGAGAGAGGAGAGAGATAGATAGAGAGAGAGAGAGATAGATAGAGAGAGAGAGAGGGAGTGAGAGAGAGAGAGAGAGAGAGAGAGAGAGAGAGAGAGAGAGAGAGAGAGAGAGAGAGAGAGAGAGAGAGGGAGAGAGACCTGTGGGCTCAAAAACACGCATCACTACTATGAAGTAGGTATGCATTTTACGTTTAGTATCGAGGAAGCAATCATTTGTATATCAGTTGCGTAATCATCGCCAGAAAATACTGTGTAGGGGTGAAAATGCTGGTATCCCGCGTAAACCTAGTAAACACATTACAGTGAATATGCGTTGTATTCATATAAAAAGACAACAAAATCGCCGGGTCCAGGTGACGCTGCTTCCCGTCTTGGCGTTCATCGGCTCCGCTCGCAGCGAGATATGACTGTGGGTCACAGCATATGCGTTAGACGGTGAAAGTCATACATGAACTTACGGTAAAACAATGCTCGTCAATAATTTGATATTATTTTTCTTTATCGGATAGTAGCGCACGAAGCTTGAAACCTACATCGATGGCTGTTGATGTCATGGTTAGAAAATGAGCAAAATTCACCAATTTTTAAAATTCCTGGGAAATGACTTATTTTCGCGAAACATATTTGATCAATAGCTGGTTTCGCTACGCTTATTGATTCGAAAGTTAGACAAGGGCAGGATCTGCCCTACCCAAGTGGAGCTCGTTCGTCTGAATACTTCAGTTAGACGCGGGCAAGCCACGACCACGGGTCACTGTATTTTTTTTTTTTACTAATTTCCTAGTTATCCGGCCACTTTGTTAGTTAGTGAAAAGTGGCCGGATAGCTTGGAAATAAGTAAACATTTTTAGTGGTAATCAGATTTCGCTGAACCAGACTTAAAGTTTCTAAGCACAAAATCCGTAGGTTCTTTGATATGCATAACCAAATTATATGATGAGCACTACGCAAATACAACACACAAATAACAATTCAATTATCTTGGGGTAGAATCAAATACTTAAGCACCTAGTATCTGGTAGGATGTCATCTTGCGTCGATGACCTCTCGCAGCCGTCTCGGCATTGAAGTCGCTAGGCGGGCGAAAAACCCGGGACGGCGCTGAAGCTCTTCAAATTTCGCTTCCACTCTGACCCATAGGTCGTCGGCATCCAGGCGGGGCACCGTGTGGCGCAGGTCTTCTGACAGCTCCCTTACCATACACCCCCAGATATTCTCAATGGGATTTATATCGGGGCTTTTCGGCGGATGAGGCAAGACCTCGATCTGAAATACAAGACAGCCAACAGAACAACGTGTTCGGTGATGGAAGGATCAGCAGTTAGGTATGTTACATCTACATGTGAATCGTCACAAATAAGTTAAACTAGGGTAGGGGGTGCTCTCACACTGACTACCACAATTGTGACTCTGCAAACAATTGAGGACTAAAGTTCCGGAACCAACCGACATGCTGAAATCAGTAACAATATGTAAACTCATATCAACATTCACACTTGTCTTTCAGTATCCTCATGTGTATTACTTTACATATAACTACTCTGTAAATTTCAAGTCGATGTCAACTTAGGACATTAACCCGCGACCTGGTGGGGATGGGGGCTAGCTATTCTTTGCCCACTCCAGCTTTTTAGATATATCTCCAGAACCGCTACGGCAATCGTCTTAAAACTTTCAATACCCTCCGGGCATCAATTTTACACATTGTTACTATTTTTCCCAAAGGCTATGATAGGTTGGCCGCAAATGACGTAAGAGTGACGTCATGTTCAGCCGTTTTCGATCCAAAAAAAGTTTCGCGGGAAGAGCTGTCAGGCCTATAAAGATACAGAAAAACGCTTAAGACACAAAACGTGTAGAATTACCAGGGCTACTAAACTGCTATCTCGAAATGTAAGAATTTTCGAATTGTGACCATCAAAAATCAAAAATATTGTTTTGAATATTTTAGCCAAAAAATCCAAAAACTTTTTGGAGTTTCGAAAAGAACGGAATATATGTGATAGCCCTTACCGACTTCTATTCACATTCCAAATTTTAGATCGATAACTCTTTTTTGGCCAAGTTATCAAATTTTCAAACTCAATTTCTAGCAGTTCTAGACCACGTAGCGCAAACCAAAGACCGCCATTATACTCGCCATGACGAGCTGCATCGAATCAATATCCATTTTATGCAAAATAGCAACTTTCAGATTTGACCTTTTTTGACCTGACATTGACCTGACCTCCACCAGAAAGTCACCTAAACCGTTCCTGCTGGTCTCATAACCAGCACTATTGAGTTGGAAATGAAATATTTGCCATAAAACATGCATCGCACAGCCCCAGTAACATTGGGTTCATGTGCTGACCCTTGGTGACTTGACCTGTGACCTGACCTGGTATTATCAGTAACCTCTAATAGCGACATATGAACTAGGCAACGACGCTCTATCGCTGATTTGCGATATAATGCGTTTTATTCGATGTTATAGCGCATTCCCTAGAAGACTCGTGAACGGCAAAACATTTTATCTTTGACGTGACCTGTGACGTCATCGGTGGTCCCGGGGACAATGAAATTAGAATTTCTTGCGACAAACTTGACAGGGCTTTTGAACGCCGTTTGAATTTTGCGGAACCGTCCAGTAGTTTCGGAGATATGAGGGGGGGGGGCAAAATTACCCTCCCCCACCAGGTTGCATTATAAACAGACTCCATCAGGGCGCAGGTTGATTTGTGACAGCATAATGTGTCATGTTATGGCAGGACGCAGTCAGCAGATTTTGTGCTCTGTCTCATCTTGCTGAGTTGTCTTGCTTTTTAGCGTGTATTTCTGCATCCCATGCAAAGCCGCTGAGAAAAGCTTCGCACGGCCCACGGGCGAGGTTTTAAACTTGTGGGGTTTTCCTACTCACTATTTTAGGACATGTAAAGATAGTTATGCCCCAGAGATTTTTGCATTGCTATGATTTCTTGTCATTCTTGGGAAATAATCCCAGGGATTTGCTGAGAGCAAGGATGCGGCCTGACGATGTAGAGCCTGAGCAGATAGCCCAGACAGTCATCAGGTCAATTAGTCGTTTAATTGAATAATCACCTGTGGATGCGCCTCGAGCCACACTCTCGTGGCGCGCGCAGTATGAATGGAGCAGTTGTCTTGCAGGAGCACGTAGGGAGGCTGCTCTGCCGGCCCTAACTCCTCCATAGCAGGCAGGAACATCTGGTAGCGACAAAAATATAAACATCTGTTTGATATAGGCATATGTAGACAGACAAACATTATGTGAAGATGGATAAAATTACGTTTTTGGGGCTCGTTCAATTCTTATCTAGCGAGCTACATACAGGGTATTTCACTAAATGTGACATGGGTTAAAAAGGACTTTCATGAACATAAAGAATATATTCTAAGGAAAAATATGTATCGTTTAATCCACCATTGTTGGATATTCGTAAACTATGCAGTAGCTACACTCTCACTCAAACATATTTCAGGCGGTCGCCCCTTCTTTTGATGGCATGTTTCGGCACGAGTCCAAAGATGTCTCGAAGGGGACTGGCGTCTTCGTCGCCCACTTGTCTGTTAAATCCTAAATTGTTTGTTAAAGGTCCAAAAGTAATGTGACTTGACTTTTCCCCAGCTTTTCAAAGTAACCCACCAAAACTGGTAGTCTTAACTGGTGACGGATGTTTTGTTTTAGCCGGCCAGGGTGGGTCGTGATACTGCTGATCACAGGGCAGAAGAACTTCTGAGTTCTGACCCAGCCAGTTGATGTTTGACGCTAGCGTGTGCTGTGGTCTGTGAAAGCTTGCTGACTTTTGGACCATAGTGGGGCAAGATACACGGCTTGATATGAAGTCGGTAAATAGTTTGAATGTTTCTAGTGGCGCCAAATATAAGCGGCATTGGCCCATTCAGCCCTTTTATTGCGGTATGCATAACGGGCCCTCTTGTCTTTTAATGTATGTCGAAAAATTACAGATCTGTTTTTTAGCTTCTTCAGTCGTGTGATCATAGTTTCGACTGTAGCTGAAGTGGACAAAATAAAAATGTCCAACAATTTGCCATGCAAGCATATGCTTAGCTACATGTTACGGATATTCGATATGCCTTTAATGAATAAATCATTTTGCCACATTTAGTGAAATACCTGGTAAAAGCCAGCTTTTTCTCATTAACTAGTTTTGTAGTTTAATGCAAATATACAAACGCTTGTCCTAACATCGATGATTACATCCCTCCCATCCCAAGTAGCTACGCAAATGCTTTAAAAAAACTAAAAAAAGAAATTTTCATAACATACTAATTGCATGCTCTCAAAGTCACATTACAAAACCTACATCTGAGAAATTATATCATGAAAACAATATTTCAAATTTTGATGATACACTTATAGTCTGCCAAACCTAAGGAAGAATGGATTTTAAGTGCTGCGGCAGTTGATGCATGTGCATAGTTATATTGTGAGAGTACATTAACTCTCACAGCATTTCACACAAATTTCTCCGAAGTCCGAACCATACATTTCAAAGGATCAAAGGACGTGCAAAGTGAATTAGGCGCTTGAACTCCGTTTTTTCTTAGGTTTGCCAGACTATAGTAGTAAACAGCATGTAAAGGATTACATGCGTATATAAGTAAACGTTCAAACTATCTACATTGTCTCACGTTTTCGAGCGTCTGACAGTACTTTTGAGCTGTGTTGCGGCCATCAACCCTGTAGATTCCGCCGTGGCCACGTCCGTCAAACCAACCCCAGACTTGAAGGGTGACATGGCCAGAGCGGCGTCTTGTGGTCACAAACCTTTGGTCGTAGCGCTCTCCGGCTCTCCTAAAAATGGTTAACGGTTAACTTACAAAAGGTAATTGGGAAATACAACTTATCTATTTTAACAGTTTATTATTTATTGTTTCATTTGTTTATTATTCATTTATTTACAAACATATCAGCCTAATGAGCGAAAAACGTTATGGCCTGGCTACACTATGCCTTTTCTGAGCGTTTTTTTTTTTGCGATTTTGCGTGTTTTGCGTATTATCGTTGTAGAAAAACGACATTACGTTTATTGTGCTTTTTTCCCATTAACTTTTATTTAATATAAACTTTAAGTTACTTTTTAGATATCAGTAGGCGGAACTATGGTCATGAGTACCCAAATATAGGAACGTTCCCATTTTTGGGAACGAAGTTCCCAAATATGGGAACGGGCGTTCCCATTTATGAGAACGGAAGGCAATTTTTCGGCCGTTCGCCCACTAAAACTCAAAAGTGCATCACGTCTCAAAAAAGTGCACGCTGATTTAAGTATCTACTAAATCTCCATAAAGTTATCTTTAATCTGACCGTGGAACAAGGAAATTGACCGTGGAATGATATTTTTAATGATTTTTTAAAAATGACAGAATGGTGGAAATATGGGTTATACGACATTTAACATGCAAGTTTAAGGAAAATGAAGCATTTTTTACATTTTGAGGTCAAGTATAATAATTTTCGCCTGGTTATGAAGTTTCATTCTAGCGACACCAGATGATGACATATGCAAGCGAACACGCGGACAGTCCCGAGGTAATATTGTTGACATTTGGTGTCGGGGCGATCGACCGCGTGGAACGTCAGTGATTTTACCGAACTACTGTTGTAAACTCAGTTTCAGTGGTTTAAAATCATTCAGCTGTATTTTATCAGCCCTGAAAGACATATTTTATTTGGATGCTAGCTGTTTAGCGTTGTTTTATAAGCAGTGTCATGAGCGTGGTTTTTGTCTTCGGCGTTTCTAAGCATGATCGGTTGGGGGAATTTCTCTGATATAGGTCGCTCTGTGTGGCTTATTTATAATTTTTATGCTGATTTCGATCATACGTCGTGCCCATCCTACCAGGCCTTTTGCCACTTACACTCATTAAGAAAGGAAAAAACTAGATTTTCATTGGGACTAGGTGTTTTGAGGGTGTAACATATTCAGCGTTCCCATTTTTGGATACTTCTTGTGCTCGTCAACTCTCGGTGATTAGCAGACAGGTGCTTGACATGTCTCCACCCTCGGCGCGGACGGTGGATATAGGTATGGAAGACCTTGTTGAACATCGCTGAGCGTTGTGGATTACGTAATCCTGCAGAGGGGGGCGTGCCCGCTGCGAGATCGACGGGAATAAAAGCGCAGAAGACCGGGCGAAACATGCAACGGTCTTGCCGGAAAGGTCATCTGATGATTGTTGCGTTAACAATAATTTGCGGCGTTGGACGTGATGCTTGTTAATGAAAAGAGCCCCTGAAAGGCGTCGGTGAAATCGTTCCCAATTTTGGGTACGCCGTTCCCATAATAAGGAACGCTTGCAGCGCCAGTGTACGACAGCGTTCCCAAATTTGGGCTCGCGGCCCGGGTGATGGACTGCTTTAGAAATAGGGGAACGATTTGAAACTACGATGGGCCTTACAATATCAAACTCTTTCCCAACAATATTGAGACAACTATCAGGCGGTTCACGATCGTTTTATATTTTTTGGACGTCATTTAACAGTTCTTTTTCTTGTTTTAAATAATGCCTACATGGCGTTCCCATATTTGGGTTTATCGTTCCCAAACATGGGAACGAAAATGCGTTCCCGAAAATGGGTACGCTTGACCATAGTTCCGCCTACTGATATAGTAAATTTAAGAAATACATTAATTATAATTTTCTAGAACGATGTAACGCAAAACACGCAAACTCGCAAAAAAAACGCACGCAGAAAACGCATAGTGTAGCCAGGTCTTTATGCACCATAAACATGATGAATTAACCAAATAACCATGTAACCAATCGATTACATAACTATTCTGACTAACGTAATCGTGACGACGATTGTGGACCACCTGTTTGTAATTGCACCACTTTCCTATAAAAAAACATGATCATTAAGCAACATACACACCTTAACACTCGTATAAGAGATGTGGGGGACAGATTCTGCGCCTCCCCCAACAAGCATTTGAGGATAGATAAAAAACGGGGGCCGCAGTGTCCTCTTGCTTGACTTCTGATTAAAAAATTGTTAGCATAAAAGTAATTTCTGTCCAAGGTTATAAAAGGATGGGGTCACGAAACGAAACATTCGAGATATATTCTGATAAGCGTCCACTCCAATGTGTTATCCTGAAAGGTTCAAATCATTTGGACTGAAACTGTGCCAACGGCACGATCTTGAATTGCGAAACTGGTCCTGTGGTGAATATCTGACTTTGACCTAGCCTAGTAACCTTATATTTTGACCTAGGAGGTCACAATTTACCCACAAGATGCTTTTTTTAATTGGACGTAGGTGTTCTAAATTTGGCAGGTGTTTTTAAATTATCCGAGAAAGACAGGTGTGTGTGTGTGGGGGGGGGGGAAGGGCAGAAACGCCCTCCCCCCGTGTGCGTTAAAAACGATGGTGACCTCAGATGAAGTTGCGAGACATCTGGCGCTCATTGTAGAGCTTAATGTTGCGCATGTCCATATTTGGATGTTCGTAGAACACATATGCACGCCGGTTTTCATTGCTGAGAATGGGTTTAACGCTAACAGTCAAAACAGAAATTTATTCCCCTGAGTTATATCTGAGGGGGGGGGGAGTTCATAACCTCATGCATTAAAACAATCGTGTTATACATTTGGTATTTTCTGGCCTCCTTTCAAATTCTAAAGGTTTCAAAGTAATCGGTTAATCTGTGAAGCTAGGACGCATGTTTTACTGCTCTGAAGGTTGTGTCATTTAATTTACACGCTATGTGGCAAATATATACGATAAGATGTGTCAAAAATGAGCACGTGCTAGGCCGCCGTAATTTTTAAAAGGTATTTGAGAAAACCATTGACCTATAATAAGATATATAGTCCGTTCCACATCAAGCTTGCAGTCGGAGTTTCTTTGGCAGATCGCTCCTCCGCTGAAGATTTTGCGTCTTAAAATAGAGCTGTAACAGAAATCACGCACTTCGGCTGCAAGCTTGAAAGTACTTATTATAGGTCAATGTAGAATACTAACTAGGAGCGTTAAGATGCCCGGCGCACGGCGGGGTGAAACTCTCACCGTCTGACATAGACCAGTTGGCCTGATTCCGACGAAAACGTTTTCTCATCTGAGAACTTTACTCCCATCCAAAATTCGTCTTCTCGGTCCACCATTCGTTCGGCGTAGGCAACGCGCTGTTCCCTATGTCGGGCGCTGGTGTCTATTTGCTGGGCTGCCACTCTCGTGCGAATTCCATGCTCGCGGAGGCGCCGGCGGACAGTGTATCGGGAGATTTGTCGTTCCGGCTGATCGCTACCTGCAGCTATCGCCACACCCACTTCTTCAAGGGAGCGGAAGGGCTGCGCCTCCGCCAGCTGAAATAACGCGTCTTATATTTAATTATGCATTTAAAACAAAGAAACAGGATGATAACAGGCCCTCGGTAGTCGGTAGTAGGGGAGAGTGGGGCACATTCGTGCAAAAAAAATGGATAAATCCATATATCTGTTCTTTGGTTGGTGCAATGGCAAAATGGTTGATTGTAGTATGGAAAGGATCGACTGCAGATATTTTTTCCTTTTTAAAAGTTATCCTCTGAAATTATCGCTTCTTTAAAAAAAAAAACCTTTTAATAACTTTGAACGCTTGCACGAACCTGCCCAAGATATGGGGCACATTCGTGCAAGGGGTGGGGCACTTTCGTGCACCCTGCAAAATTCGAGGAATTACCGGGCGTTACCACAAATTTACCAAAAGAAATTGGCAGGGGGTTATTTCACTTTATTCCTTTAGACAAGAATGCATTGCACAACAAATGTAGAAAGAATGGGCTTGCCAACAAGAATGCCAACTGCCGACTATCGCCCCGCCTCCGCGACCTCGCCAAGGTCGCGTGAATTACTTGTCACGACGGCGCAAGCAGCCGAGACTGAGTCAGGCGAGCGTCATAAGTGAAACCTACTACAGATACTAATAAATTGCAAAAGCGGAAAAAATATGCACGAATGTGCCCCTAGGCAGTGCGTGGCGTGCACGAACCTGCCGGACCACGTTATTTGTAATATATTTCAAAAAAAAATGTTGAAAGATGACACTTTTTCAACAAACAAGTTTGCAGCAGTTCCGTGAATAGAGTGTGCTTCTTCGCCCCCAATTTTGAAAAGCTGAATCACATTTCCGAGTCTGGATCACGAAAATGGATGTATGAGAAAAGTTTGGAAAGCGCACGAATATTACAACTTTCCGTTTTTATCAAACATGACAGCAGGAACAGTGCTGTCTTCTACAGTACACGAGGGGCGGCAATGATAGACATATTTTCATAATTTACCTTGAGCTCGTTCAACCACTCGTTTTCCCATAAACTGCTGAAAACGAAATGTCCCATGCACGAAAGTGCCCCACTCTCCCCTATTCCAGTTTCAGTGTTTTCATGACTGCTTTACGGGGTTGGGAATATTCATCTAAATAGAGAAAATCGGGCAAAAAATAAAATAAAATAAAATCAACCTGAGCCAAAGTAAACAAGACGACTTAAATCCCAATTAGAAAAGAATCGGTTAATTGAATGAAATATTTAAATGTTTCGTTGTGCATTGTTAATAAGATAATTAGAAGGATAAAAAATAACGTGTCATAGCTATTGAAAAAAGCCAGGTGGCTTATTTTTCAATCTTCTAGATATGATCAAGAGGTTAACTTTAAATCTTCTAATGTGAACAGATGCCTGAAATAACAGCATTCTTGCAATTTCCCCATGGAACTATACATTCAAACACAGTAAACTTATGCAGAGGATAACGGGTAAATGGGGGGGAGGGGCATACTCACCGCGACCATGGCGTTATCTTCAGCCGGGGTCGTGGATCGTGGAGCACCAGTCGTGTTTCTCGGTTTCAACCCACCTTCACCCTCTTCTTCAAAACGCTTCCACCATTTACTTACGGTTTTTACCGAACGGCCCACCTTAACCGCACAGGCAGCGTTACTAAAACCCTCCTCTTTCAGGGCAACTATTTTGCCCTTTTCCACATCCGTTAAATGATACGGCATGATGTCGACTGAGCCCGTCCCAACGCTGCCTCGCCGTGTCAGCGAATGGTGCGGTCAGCTGAGGACCGCGCACCGGCGGATCCAGGGAGGGACGGGGTAAGAGAGCAAGTGTTTGTCATTTATTCGTTTTGTCCCACCTTTTTTCAAAACTGTTAAAGAATTAGAAATTGACCAGGACCGGCAAGCGCTACCGCTTAGCATTATCTTGACAGGCTTTGATTCCTTCCTTGCTTTTTTGCTGGACCCGCCACTGAGACCGTTCTTGACCGCGTTCAAACGCGATCGAATGTCAAAACTGGCATTGAGTGACTGTCGAGAGTCAATGTCACCTTGTTTTGTGCGGCTAATAACCAGCCTCGGTAGCTCGATGGATGGACACCGGCGTTGTAAGCTGACCGGCGGGGGAAGTCCGGTTCGAACCGCCCGAGTGCGCGACTTATTTGCTCCTAGTTGGAACCGTTTGCTATTTGTGACTGTGGCCACACATTACAGCAACAGTAAGATTTGTTTGGAGTTGGGGCGTTGGCTGCCGTACCCCAGTTTTCACGTCTCTTGACGATTGCTGAGCTTAGCAATAGACTACAACCTGCTCAAGCAAGGCCTTAATACTAATATGTTATGAACAATTAACTCCGCACATCGATGCACGTGTGACATAATTTCTATCGTCTGTCCCAACGTCACGCTAAAGTGCGTCGTAATTCGCAAGTAAAAAACGAAAGGAGCTATGTTGGGCAAAGGGTATTTTAACAAATGCTTTAGCACCATTGTTAAGTAGGACAAATGGTGCCTGGAGGCGCAAAAGTTTGCCACACTCGCCCAGCCGCGCGATGGGCCATGCTCCCACCCTGCCTTACTCCCCACCCTTCGCCAGCCGCCGCGCCGCGCCGACCCGAGCCATGCCTCCGGGCTCGGCACTCACCGCTGCGCTGACGTCACAGGCGGCCCACATCGCCTTCCAGCCACCGACCCAGACCGGTGTCCTACGGTGTGGGTAGGCTGTGCCGCTTGACAAGTAAGTGAAGCGGCACAGTCTACCGGTACCAGGCGGCTGCTGCCAATGCTGAGCCATAGGAGCCCGGTGGATAAAGAGTTGTGGAACATCAATCTGCCCCCGAGTGTACCATCCATCCAAACACTTACATAACTGCTTCCTCGCGATCGGCCGTAAGGACATGATTAATCCAGTTAATGATGGCTAACGTTCACCTTCCATGGCAGTATTTCATAGAGCAGCCAAATATTGGATGTACCTGCGTTCTGGAGCGATGTCTCTCATCATCCTCATTCATATGCCTTATTCTGTGTATTCTGATATATGATCAATAGTCATGCCTAACGAAAAGGCAGCCATTGCTACAGGTTACTGCCAAACTACCGCTATTTTTGCCGTTTCCAAACACAGTTAATTACAGAAGTGCGACCGGGTGCGTCTACCGTCCAATTCCGAATGGTGTTTGTCACGACCTTGAGCATGTCGGAGGCTATTACAGCATTAGATGTTGACACAGACACGATCCTACTCGTACCTGACCACGCAAAGTGGATCGCAGCAGTGGCCCCACGACCGTCGACCAGTAGGGCTGCCGACTTTGCTCTGTATCACTCCTGTTTTACAGGAGATGAATCTCGTGATCCACGTCAACCCCTCTCGACACGGCCCCAGAGACGACGTGGCGGTGCCGGAGGCTGGCGAGGCAGGCGGAGTGCGGCAGGAGGTGAGCCGTCTTGGAGTATGGTTCCTCGAGCACACCACTATCCACGGATTGGGACATCTGGGCGAAAGGAGAGGCTGCGCTTGGAGTCTCTTCTGGACACTGACAGTGCTCTTCTCGACCGGAATGCTGACTAGTTGCGTGGTCACGATCACGCAGCAAACGCTCGTTCACAGAGTAAGCACGTCCACCGTGCATCAGGAGACGCCAGACAGCCTGCCGATCCCCGCCGTCACCCTGTGTGCGGGCCACTTCTTCAGCCGGCCGAGCGCCGAGAGGCTGAACGTGTCGGCGAGGATGGCCGCCTACCTGTCCACCACGGCCAGCGGCTTCATCAGCAGCGACGACGACCCGCCGCTGGAGGCGGAGCTACAGGAGCTGCTGCGCCGCTCCGAGCTGACGCTGCCGGAGCTGTTCGACCAGCTGTCGCCCAGCTGCGAGGACACGGTGTCCAGCTGCCGGCTCGGCCGGCGCGCGTCGCTGAGCGGCTCCGAGTGCTGCGGCCGGCTGCTGCGCGCCGTGTACACGCCACTCGGCCGCTGCTGGACCACGCTCGGCACCGATATCCGACAGGGCATGGCCGGCGCCCGGTTCGGCCTGCACCTGGTGCTGCAGAATGAGGCTGCGCCGGCCGACATGGACTTCTCCGAGCTGCACATCGATCCGCCCAGCGACGAGCTCCGGGTGGTGGCCACCAACCACTACACGCCGCCGGCGTTCGCCGTCATGAACCGCGCCGTGGTGGCCGCCGTCGGCCAGCAGGTGAAGCTGCAAGTGTGGAAGGAGGAGCACGACATCACGGCGGAGCGGACGCCGCTGCTGGGCGGCCCGGCCGACTGCCAGCCGGTGCCGCTGGCCGCCGAGCCGCCGCCCGCTGCCGTCGCCGGCGCCGCCAGCTGCATGGTCCACGAGCTGCTCCAGCTGTACGCCGACAGCTGCGGCTGCCGCCACCTGGGCATGGACGTGCTGGAGTCGGAATCCCCAAGGGCGGCGCTGCCGATCTGCACGCCGCAGCAGACACTCAGCTGTGCCGCCGACCAGGTACAGCAGGCGTTCGCTAACGCGTCGCACCGCACCACAGCCTGCAAGCCAGCGTGCGTAACCGACTGGATACGTGTCACAACCACCTACGAGCAGCGGCCGGTCGACGATACCAACACTTCGGCTGTCACCATATTCTACTCAGACATAGTCTTTACCAGATTCTCAGCGGTGATGCCCGGGTTAATGGACTGGTACCAAGGAGTCGGAGGTGTGGCTGGCCTCTTCTTTGGCATGAGCGTGCTCAGCCTATGGGAGCTTCTGCTGTTCCTGACTGTGTTAGGAAGGCAGCTCTTGCGGCTTCTGCTAGGGGCAGCCTGGAGTCAGCCCTCTGCTAGCCTGAAACAACAACAGCTGCATAAGCCGCAGCAAAATCAGCATTGGTAATCAGTAGAGGAGTAAATGGCGAGAAACATACTGCAGCATAGGTATATGTACAGGCTACAGCAGCAGCAACAGAAGCAACAGCGACAGCAGCGGCAACAGAATCAGCTACAGCAACAGCAGGAACAGAAGCAGCAGATAGAGAAGTACCTAACAACGGGGTTAACAGCAGCAAGACCGCAAAGAGTAGAGGCATGAGGTGGCAGCAAAAGCAGCAACATCACCAATGCTTTCCAAGTTGTTGCATTTCTTATTTCATATAAGTACGAACTACGCGCTGAAAGGAATATGCCGCGTACTACTGTAGTATCAGGTATATTCCACAATGCGGGTGACTGGGGGCACGGCATGCGCTGAAGCGTCGTGCCTTGAAACAGGGCGCAGTTGGCGCCGTCCTCGCCATTATGTGTGCCACCTAGCGAGGGCCTTGGTGGGTTTTTAGTTATTGGATTGTCCCAGGGATGACTGTGGCGGCCCGAAATGTGATCGGTTCGTCGGTATCCATATTTTTGGCTTTTTGGTAGGCATGTTATTGTAATTAGTTTTTATTGCATTGTTACTTTAATTTAAATTATGGTCGGCGATTATTTATCGTTAATGTTTTGTGTGCTGCTATTTAGGCTCACATGATCCACTGATCTGCCGCCTTAGCGAGCGGATCAAACGTTGGATGGTCCAAGGCCCTAAATACAGTCCAAGGGCTGGTCGAGCCGTTCAATTTTTGGAGAGCCGTAAGGCGCACAGTGTAGGTGAGTAGGAGTTAGACGGTTTTAGTAACTTAATTGTCTTTGAATAACATCGATATAATGCTTCGTTGCCTTGTGCCATTATTTTCGCATTACCCTCTACAAGCCGATTGCCGATTAAATGAACTCCTACGCATAAGTCTTTTACAACACCACTGGCGTATGCAGTGGGAGGGTGGGGGACATTGATGACAATTCTTACATACCCCTCGCACCGCCCGAAATCGACGAAAATTTACGTTTTTTTTTCGAGAATAAAAAGAAGATGTACAACTTTTTTAGGAAAAGCTTATTTAAATTTTACAGCAATGAGTAATGAATCAAAATCCGAAGCTGTTTTTAATCTGTTCATTTTAGGGTGATATCAACGGCGGATCTAGGCAAAGTTTTTTTTTGGGGAGGGGGGTGTCACAGGTCGGTCGGCGTGCCTGGTCTGGTGGATGAAACTTGACGACCGGAGGGGGGGAGGGGGATTTTCTCTTCGTCGTTTCTAAGATGAAGTCGCCTTTTGGGGACCCGTGTCGCCATTTGAGAACCCTACTCCGGTCGCAGCGGCCCCTACTTAGGTCCTTTAGGGCAAACGATGATCTCCAAAGGTTTAAATTGGCTTTTAAAGGGACCCTCCCACCTTAACATTACATTTGAGTTGAGATATTCTCTTCAGGCTTTAGTTAGGGTACCAGTATGTGCAATGTGTATATCTCGGAATTTTGATATCGGTGACCTAAGGTCAGGTCAGTTTCGCGACCTCCCCATTATAAGTCAATGGGGGAAAAATCAACTCCCTGTTTTTACCACTAAAACGGGTCGGAATGGCCCCATATACCATACATGACTTCATATACGATCAACCTTCACTATCTTGAGGTCTGTTTTGCTGTTGGGCAGCTGTGAGGTCATGTGACGTCATCAAAGGTCACCAAAGGTTTTTGGCCAATAACTCCGTACAGGAACAAGATACAGACGCGTGGATGGTCTCATTGTGTTCAGCTCGTCAAGACGCATCGAATGATATACATGATGACCTCGAGGTCACGTGACCTGAGGTCAACCTTTGACCTTGACCTTTCGAGGTCAACATATATATCATTCGATGCGGATTGACGAGAGGATCACGATGCTGCCCTTAGTTTGTTCCTATCTTGACTAATTCTAAAGTTATTCGAGAAAAACTCTCCATATCTAGCGCCGCCATTTTGAGTTTTTCGACCCCTGTGACGTCATCTTTGACCTGACCTGAAAATGACCTTAGTAAAAATTGTAGATCTTGACCGTGCGTATCCGATGCCGTTTACCGTTTGTCGCTGCGATGTGTAGTTTTTGAGATCTGAAGGGGGGCCGAATCGCCCCCCCCCCCCCCGCCAGTTTCTTGTCCCGGCGGAGCCCGCCAGGAATAGGGTTAAATCGGAAACATTGAATTTCAAAATTGCAGCATTTTGATTCAGAGGGGATAATGCATAGGAATACCCCTCTGAATGTGTGACGTCAGCGCAGATATCTAACGATTTTTAAATGTTTGACTAAAACGTTTTGTAGCACGCGGTGGTATATGCTGCTTTGCGCGCAACAAGTGCCACATTTTCAGCTGCCAAACTATTGCTTCCCTTCCAAATAAAGTCGCTAGGAACAGCGGAGATCCCAAAAAGTAAACAAAAGTAAAAGTCTAATCTTGAAAACTGGTCAATATTTTTCGGTGAAATTTGGTAGATATTCGTTTTCGCTCTTTCTGAACCGAGCGACATCACTTTCATGCCAATTCATAAACTTCTTTGAAGGTGGGAGGGTCCCTTTAACCCTGTTCCTGGGCAAAAAAGCACGCTCTCAGGTTTTTCTTGTAGATACCATTGCGAAACGCCGCAAGACATTCAGCTCATACTTGGTGGCTTTTCCCAAATATTCAATGTACAAATGTCGTCACGAAACGTTGTTACGAAACTAGTTTTATGCCATGTAATTGAATGGGATAACCCGTGCAATATTTACCAATATTATATGATATCACATAAGGTGACCTTCGTTCATACCTACACCACAACCACAAATTATCAGACCATTTACCTCAAACCACGTGTCTTTCCAGCCATGTCGTTCCCCCGGCTCCGGGAATTCTGCCGTGACTCACCTCTCTGTCATTCACCCACCCAGCGCGGCGGCGGTCTACTGTGGTTTACAAACCACCCCAGGGTGTGTTCGACACTGTCCGACACCCCCAGCGGCTGCCCTGGAGTCGCCTCTGCTGGTATTTCCCACATAACACCCGCTGGCTTTGTTCCAACAGGAGCCCGCTGTCTGTAGAACAAAAGGGCCTGTTCAGACGGACCGGCCACACAGCACGCCACGCTCGTGGAGCGCGGGTGTCGGGTTCAAACCTCTGGCTGGAGCAGAGCTGACAGGACGAGCCACAGAGCTTTGAAGGACAGACGGTGGAGCCAGGCAGCTCATTCGGAAGGTTTCATTATGACGAAGGGTTACGGCAACAACCATCCGCTGGTGAACATGGTAAGGAATGGCCGTATTTGGAATTGCTTTTGCCTTTTTATTGTAAGTTAATTTACACAGAAACTTAACCCTCGCCCACATTGGTGTTTTTTTTTCCAGCCGCGAACGTATAAGGGGGGGGGGGTCCGTTGGACCCCTTGCCGTTTCACCCCTGCATGGAGCAAGAGCTTCGCGGAAAAAAAAACGATCGTGTTGCCCGTGACAAGAGGAAGCCGATGATACCTAGTTTTAAGGTCCTAGGTCATTCGCTGACCTTCCAAGTCAGGTCAATGACCCAAAAGTTGGGAAAGTCGGGACCTGTTAGAGCGTCGTAAAGTGTGGCTGCTGTGGTTTTTCGGGGTGCTGATCACGAATGTCATGTTAGATTTGATCACAAATGATGTGTTCATGCATTTAGTCCAGGCTGGGTCAGGCCAGGTCAGGTCAACCAGCAGGGGTCCTGCCGGGTATTCGTAGCAGGTGTCAACCGGCTCTGACAGCTTCGTAACATGTTACGAAGGCACCAAAACTACTTCGTAAATGTTCATATTGTTTTCATGTGCTAAATCGAATACAGCTCCAAAACTAGCCTAGAAACATGCAAAACTCAAAAAAGTGGAACGAGGTCATCAAAGGTCAATGACCTGACCTGACCTTCAGGTGACCTAGACACCCACCCTAATGCATGGGGGCAACATCATATCACATGTTTGAACGCTTGAAACCACGAAGACTGCAAACGCGCGGCTAATGCGAGCCGACATACGCCGAATCGCGATTCCGGCCAAACATGGTCTCGAAAAGTAAGTCACAGGTCAAAGGTCATTTGGGTCAGGGTCATGAAATTTCCAGGGTAGGTGTAAAATTGATAAATGCGAGGGTACTGAAAGGTCTTTGCCATAGGTGTCGATTTCCGCCGGGTTGGGGGTGCCCGAGCTCTCCAAATTCCCAGCCAGCTCGGCCGGCTGGGAATTTGGAGCCCCAGCAGGCGGCGCGGGTCAAGGTCACCGCTAGGGCGGCGGCGGATTTGCTACGCTCGGGCACCCCCAACTCGGCAGAAATCGACACCCATGGTCTTTGCGATCGGCTGCTTTTTACGCGAGTTATTCGCGAAAATCCGAGAAGGGTTCGTTCGACCCCCCCCCCCCCATACGGGCCAGGGTTAATATTTTTTGTGGTGTCATTGCCTTCATAGCAGCATACCTTCATAGTTCATACTTTGGTCTTATATGAGCATAGGAGTGAGGAAGTGACACAGGACCCTATGTGATCTTTTAGTATGTAATGTGTTAGCCTGGACTTCATTGGTGTCAAACGGTGCTCAATAGAAGCTTCTTCATAAAATAGGTATTCAGGTAGCCTACTGCACACCCCATAGCGTAAAACGTCTTAGCGTTTGTTTTTGTTTTTCTTCTCCTCGTAAGTTTGTGATAGCCCTCTGAATTTCTCCTTTGTTTTTCATTCACAGATGCTCATCTTGGCTCTGGTAGTCTCTACGCAGGCCCTGCCAAGCCCATTCCGCACCACCGATGTGACCTCCCCTCTCACCGAAAGTGGACTCGTCCCTCCCGGCATTGACCTCGGCCAGACCTTGGAGTTGGACACGGCGCCGAACATAGGGGGCACCACCGGTCAGGTTGGCCCGGGTAGCAGCTGTGGCCTGAGAGGACGCTGCGGAGATAGTTGCTGCACCATCCTGACCTCTGACCTCACAGGACTGAAGTGTCCACCAACGCAGGTGTTTGTTGTTAGCGCCGGGAGGTGTGTGGATTGTGTGATCGACCCACATCCGTTGTGTCCGCGGGTGTCCGCCGGTGGTCGGTTCTAGGGTCTGTTCGGGAGCAATGTACGTCGTTAATGCGCGTGCGCTGGGGTGCACGGTTCGGGTCAACGAGTGATAGTGCTTGTAACTTGTAAGCACAGGCCACAGCGATGGCGATGAACGACCGCCCGGTTTGGATATTTTACTAATTTCAGAGCCCTAATTATTAAATCATAAAGTAGTTTCTTTTTATATCAATACTGAACAGTGTCATTCGTTTAATCTCGCCGAGGGTACCTAAAACGGCTACAATTTCATAGGTAGGTACGCAATACGCATGTTTAACTTAAACCCTATTAGTGGCAGGCTCCTGGCTACCCCTAGTCCCTACATATTAGTGGCAAGGGGAGGGCCGGGCTGTTTACGCCCCCCCTTGATATCCGAGATCTAACCCGCTGATTTTTGCAATTTAAACGGCATTCGATTCCACTGGACAACTTCAGATACTTTTTGACTGTTTACCGCGGCTAAGGCCACATGAATATAATGAATTCAATCGATCCAGGGCAATCTAACTACTACCAAAGCGTTCATCAGATGGTACAGTGCATGTACCTATACATGAAACTCTTTTTGTATACCTGGATCCGCCTATTATGGGAAAAACGTATCAAAAGATGATGCACAACCACTCTGCCATAGATAACATGATTCATGTTATGTTTGATTCTGCATATGTTATCACATGGTAGGTTTTAGTCGCTGTTCATAAAACTGGTGCATACAGTTAGGTACCTATAATGGATCTGACATCAGCATCGTGGTGTTCACCCAAAACACTCACTTTACGAATAGGAGCTCCCGATTTCTGATGGTCTGAAACCGCCCCTGTTACAGGTAGCAGCTTGAAATTTTTAGGGAATGTGTCCAGTTTAGTTTTAAGCAGAGTCAGCAACTTTCAGCATTTTACCTTTAGGCCGTTCCAGAGGGATTCTTGAAAAACCTGAGGCGTTGATGACCCCCCCCCCCTCCCCCTCCGCCACAAATAGGGTGAACGGTACAAACGGCGATGCACTACTCAGCTTTGTTGATGTTTGGAAGGAGATTCCGCTGAACCAGCAATAACGGTTATTGGTGCATTGGTGAATCGTTTCAGTTGGTGTGGGCTATTGTGTTACCTTTTATGCACTACTTATGAGTGTAGGTATTTTTTGGCAAACGCGATATGAAACTACAATGTTCCGGTTATCAGTGAATACATTTTTTGAATATTTGTTGTATGTGGGCTTATATAAAGCATCATCGACACTAATATCGCTTTCTTCATCGACGGCAATCACCGCTCGAGAGCACGCATATTTTACTTTGGATCATATTTAAACGAACAGTACGGTAAAATAAAACTTAACTCGGTGTTCGATGTCCATTACTTTACCGTCTGTTTTTGCTGACAGCGTCTCTACTATACGCCATACACATCTTAGCTAAAATATTTCTAGGAATAAGCGAGCTTCGAAGCACCTGTATCACCCTGTAAGACCCTGGGTCAAAAGTCAAAAGTGAGTGATCTTTAAATCTTTGAGCAGGTCCATGGGTGGAGAACCTGCCCCGGCCACCCCGGCCGTGGCCGGGGTAACTTTCAGCCTACCCCGGCGCGGCCGGGGTAACTTTGTCCACTTTTGTAAATCCTAAAAGCTATCTTCATGCGAAAAACTGCCACCTATTAGTGTCTCTCATTATTCTTATCTACCTTGAAAGGTTTTTTAAAATTTACTTTATTTTCATTTTGGAGCTTCTATGCTCTCAATTTTTTTCATCGCGCAGCCCGACAAGTTTCATCTAACAAACCAAAATCATATTTAAGGGCCGTTATCGTAAGATGGCACTGCAATATCATCACAAGAGAGGTCGAGGGTAATATCAGTGAGATAGAAGGACGAGCTGTTGGGGGCTGGGGCTCAAGGCTCCTCCAACTTAACCCGCGCCAGGGTGGTGGCCCTATCGTACCTAACACGTTGAGTCGAGCGCCGAGCGGTCGGCGTTTCACGCTCCTTCTAACTCGGCTACTGGGCTACGAGGCGAAAAGCGGAACGACGTTTGAAAGAGGGACAAACGTGGTCAGAGAAATCTGATCAAGTTTTAGGCAAGCTCAATCATAAAATCACCATAGACAATAAAAGCCCAATTTCTCTGATTTTAGCGTTCTCCAACGACTTTTCTCAAAGTTCATAACATAAGCCTGTCCCGTAGCTCAGTTGGTAGAGCATCGGACTCCCGAGAGCCCGGGTTCGAGTCGCTCCGGCGCTCGATATTTGAGGCTCCTGACGGTGATGGTCTGCGTTTGGTGGGAGCAGCCGCAGCCAGTTGAAGTCAGTTGAGTGGGACAGGCCGTGTCCGGCTTTGAAGGGCACGTTAAACTTTGGCATCTAAATTATCCCGTTACCCGGAATTGCGCGATCGGACGGTAGGGTTCGGGGTCTACCTACGCAACAAGCTCTGCTTAGCGTGGGCCCCCGGCTCTGTCAATCGGTCCATTCAAAAATTCGAGCTAAATCACTGCAAATAAAACATTGGATAACTCGTAACGGCAGACATCCATTGTTCCATGCCACAGAATAGGGGTTTGTTGATAACCGTTGACAAATATTTGTGCATCATCGTCTTTCTGACTTTCGGTCGCCGGCCGGGGTAACTTTTTCAAACATTCTCCACCCATGAGCAGGTCAGAGGATCTAGGTGATTTTTTTTTTTTTGGGGGGGGTGGGGGTCACAGATCGGCCGACATGCCGGGTCAGGTGAATGATACCTCACGACCGGAATCGATTGCGACCATTATTTTAGCGATCAGACGAAGCCTTGAGGCAATATTGACGCGCTCCGTCCTTTAACCTTCGCCCCAGTGGGGGGGGGAGGGGTGTATGTTACCACCCTGTCGCGTTTTTTGCGTGTGAATAAAAAACCACGGCGCGTAGCGCCGCACCGCTTAGAGTAGCTTTTTGTACATTAATTTTGGACAATGTGTGAAATTTTTGACCACAGGTCATGTTAGGTCAGGTCACCAGGTCAAGTTAACTGACCAAGCCTAAAAAAGTTTGCAATCATGTCCAGCCTGCAGTGTTTGTCAGAACGGTTTTAAACTTGGTGGATTGCATGATGTTATGGGCGCCTATAATTTTTATATCTCGGATTTTTATATCCGTGACCTAAGGTCAGGCCAGTGGCGTGACCTTACCATAAGTCAATGGAGAAAAATAAAAATGCCTCTAGATCCGTGTGGCGTGTGTACGCATAGGAACAGTCCAAATATTTCAGAATCACAATGATTTGGATCACTCGTGACGACCAAGGTGTCTTTTTTTGCTGATAGCCTCTAGAAAGGTCATCCGAGGTCATTTGAGGCTACAAACAGCTTTTTGCCAATAACTCAGTCTCTCGATTGGAAAGAGATAGGACGCTGGGGATGGCCTCATTGTGTTTGTCTTGTTGAGACGCATCGACTGATATGCAACATGACCTTTTCTGGTCAGGTCATGACCTTGACCTGAGGTCAAATTTTCAAGTTGACCTTTCGAGGTCAAATTGTAGTTCATTCGACGCGTCTCGGTGAGAGGAACACGATTCTGGCAATAGAAATGTCGTGGCTTTTTTTGGTGAAAAGTTATTGTCGAAAAACTCTTTTCGTAAAAACAGCTATTTTTTGGAGTTTGTGCCCCCTGGAGGCTAAACCGTTGACCTTAGGTCAATTTTGATAATGACCTTGTCAAAAGAAGAGTTCAAAAGCTGTCGATTGCTTTTCCATGCGTTTTTCTAGCTATCATAGTTCCTGATATAAATGCATGTGACTTGTGAGACGCGAGTGACCGGACGCCGGGCAAGGAGCGCCGGAGGGGTAGGGCGGAGCTTAGCGCTGACGTCATTACGTGACTCCGCCCCATGAACGCGTAGCCTCTACCCAACCAGCAGATTCGTTCCGTGAAATTTAACATTACGAGTAAATTAGAAGTACCTTTCATTATCGTTTGGCGTCAAAATACCTTAGTAATAAAAGTTTCGGCAGGTTCTGAATCACACCTACCTTGCCAGAATATCGTCAACAAGAGTTAAAGGTAGTGTGCCACCCAGGGCGTATTATAAGGGATTTTCACTGGGTCGGCAATCACAATTAGGGGCGGCATTTTGCACTCATAGGGGCGGCACTTGGCATCTGAGGGGGGCGGCATACCTACTGATATTTAATGACCAAAAAAGACATGTTCGACGGTTCTTTTATAAATATTTCTAAGTAATGATTTCAGATTCAACCTAAGCTCAGCAGTATTACGTTTATTTTTCCGGGATATAGTATTTCTCTCATCATAATGCGATAAATGAACTATAATTTGACTACAAAAAAAAAAAATTAACTGAGGTCAAGTTCATGACCTCACCAGAAACAAAACATGTTGCATACCAGTCGATCCGTATCGTCAGCTTAAAATATTCACGGTGTTTTATGGCTCTATCTAGAACATTGGTCAGCAGGTCGCACGAGTGGTGCCCACTTTATGGGCGCTGGACGGGGCCATTACCCCCACTTGCCATACCCAATTGCTTACACGGCAAGGGTCGCTGATATTCGGCCATATCCTTTGACGCCTCTATTTTTCTGCATAGGTATGAATAAAATGCAACACAATTAACTCTCTTTTTTATGGAGAGGGAGAGCGGGTGGAGTAATGATGAACTCGTACATTTTTTATTTGTTAGTTACTCGCGTAATGAACAGCGTATTGCAACGATACGTTCATCCCTCCCCCCCCCCCAAGTTAATGAATGTTATACCTAACTACTCAAACATTTTCGTGACCCCAGTGACATTGTCATTGAGTTTTTGAAATTTGAATGACTTTCACTCGGTAACTTTCTCTCCGGCTCGGCCGGCGGACAAAACGCAAGCGAAGACAATGCGGGGAGTCCGGTGCGCTACCAACTGAGCTACGGAACAGGCAAATGCTCACCATAGATATACCGACTGAACGATCCCTTTATAACTTCAGCGATTGATAAGACAAACAGTGTGTAACTGTATATATAAAATGGAAGTCTCGAAATTGCGATGTCTTTGACCTGACCAAAGGTATAAGGACAATTTTGCGACCCTTTCATTAGGTATAATGAAATGGGAGGAAATAAGGGCATGTGCCTCTTTTTATAGGTAGACAAATGTCAAAGTTAACGAATTTAAACATAACATAAGAAAACAATTAAAAATGACACACTTAATCGGAAAATTGCCACCCACGACCCCTCGTTATGTCCTTGAGGTAATGTCAGGTCATGGAAGGCCTCCAGCAGTTTTTTCAATAACTTCTGATAGAGACATGCGATATGCCTGAGCGATGAAAACACCTTAGATGATTTCAGTTTGGCGATACAAATCGACTGATATGCAACATGACCTTTACCAGTCAGGTAATGCCCTGGACCTGAGCGCTAATTTCCCAAATGACATTTGAATGTCAAATAATAGTTCATTCGACGCATCTCGACGAGAGGAGCACAGTACTAAAAAAAAAACAATGTCATAACTTTCATGAGTCAATAATTATTACAGTAGAAAGGTTCCTCATTAAAACAGCTCAGTAGAGGGGCGGAGGGGGTCCACTGTCCCCTCGAACCCTCCCCGGCCCGGCACGGGTTAAACAAGTTGTGCTCTGGAGGTTAAAGGGACCCTCCCACCTTAACATTAGATTTGAGTTGAGATAGCCAAAATGGGGTCCCTGGCTCACAATTACCGGTTTCGGCACTCACAACATCGAGAAATGCCTTAAATCGGAAATATTGAATTTCAAAATTGCAGCATTTTGATTCAGAGGGGCTAATGCTTAGGAATACCCCTCTGAATGTGTGACGTCAGCGCAGATATCTAACGATTTTTAAATGTTTGACTAAAACGTTTTGTAGCACGCGGTGGCATATGCTATTTGCGCGCAACATCTGCCGCAAACGCCGCACTTCTAAAATAAAGTCGCTAGAAGCAGCGGAGATCCCAAAAAAGTAAACAAAAGTAAAAGTCTAATATCTTGAAAACCGGTGAATATTTTTCGGTGAAATTTAGTAGATATTCGTTTTCACTCTTTCTGAACCGAGCGACATCACTTTCATGCCAATTCATAAACTTTTTTGAAGGTGGGAGGGTCCCTTTAAGCCGTTGATGTTAGGTCAAGTCTGATGACTTTATAGGAAGTAGGAACGTTGAAGAGCTATCGAATGCGCTTTTTCGCGGTGCTGTAGTTCTATTCTTCCCCGAGTTATGCGCCAGTTTGTCAATAAATGTTGAAACAGACAACATTTCACCCACATTTCACCTTTGATGACCTCTGGTTACCTGATATTTGACATTTGACTTGACCTAACCAAAGTACGGTTAACCAACTAACCCAAGTAGTTTTTGACACTCTTTCGAATGCCGCTTACCGCGTGTCGCTAAGTGGCCCAGTAGCCAAGTTATAGGGGTCGGGAGGGGGGTTCAAACAGCCTCAGCCCGGCGTCGGTTAACCCTCGCCCGCACATACCATTTTCCCATCCTAGAACGCACATGGGGGGGGGGGGGTGGTTGCCACCCCCCTCGCCATTTCGTTCCTGTTGGAGCTAGAGTTTAGCGGTAAGACCAAAAAGATTCTTTGGGAAGAGACGAATCCAATGATACCCAGTTTTACCTTCTCAGGTCAGTCATTGACCTTCCAGGTCAGGTCAAACTAAAAAATGTTGCTGTTTTGGGTCACCGCTGGATATCAAGTGCGCTGCTTATCATATACCGATGACGATGCTGTTTTCTGGTGCCAAGCCAGCTAGAACCTCTTTGTCACACTACTCGACCAGATTTTTGCTGCTGAGGTCATTTCAGGTCAAGTTAGGTCAAGGTCAATTATATGTGTTTGTATGTCTGTGTGTGTCTGTGTGTATACTGATGTGTGCACCGATTGTTTTTGTGTCCATATTACATGAAATCATGATCTGAGAAGCTTTTACCAAAAATGCTGTCAAAAAAAAAAATCACAAAAAGTAAATTCAGCTTGCCTAAAACGCAATTATCTTAGATGACCTAGGTTGACCTTGACCCTGACCTTGACACATGTACCTCGTCGAACAACATGTTCCATGATAGGTGGGAGGTAAGACTGGCAAAAAAGACCGAAATCAAGGTGTCAAAAGCTCACAAGGCCCATGGCAAACGCAAGATGTTGAGAATTGGCCATTTGGGTTATGACATGACCTGAAAAACAAGGTCATATCTCCGAAACCAAAAATCACAGAAACTTGAAATTTTCAGTGGACATCAAGAAAGGATAGAGGAGCAGCTATACGAAAAATCGGCCTTCTAGCTCTAAAAATGTTGAGTGCAGAGCAGAAAGACTACCTGGGGGGGGGGGGGACTGCAACCACCACCCCCATGTGCGGGCGAGGGTTAAGGGAAGGCACTATCATTTTGGGGGCGCAGCAGATATGCTAAGGGACGACAACATCATTTCGAGACGCGTCACCAATTTTTTTTAGGGCACTTTAACCACTTTGAGGGGCACCACCGACACTGTGAGGAGCGCAATTATCTCGTTGAGCGTTGAGGGGTGGCACCATTACATTGAAGGGCGCCATGTGAGCAGTGATGTGGGGCAAAATGACAATGAGGAGCGCCTCCGATACTTAAAGAAGAGATGCCACCATTACTCGGGGGGGGGGGCAACATCACTTTTATTTTGAGGACGCCACCCACATTGTAAGGGGCGGCACTGTAACTTTAAGGACCGCCGCGGATACTTTAAGGGGCGGCTCCATCATATGGAGGGGCGCTACAGATCGTTAATGGACGGCAATAGGTATGATAGTTATTTAGGGACTCCGATACTTCGAAGGGCGCCACCGTTTGTTTGAGGGTGACATCATCACTTTAAGGGGCACCACCGATATTGTTCGGGGCGCCACCGACATTATAAGGGGCGCCACCGACACTGCCAGGAGCACTTTGACCGGCGTTACTATCACATTTAAGGGCGCCGTGAGCACATTGGGGGCGGCACCATGACGTGGAGGGGCGTTACGGAAGGTTTGAGGGGCGGCAACATGACATTGAGGAGCGCCTCCGACACTTCGAGGGACACCAGCATTTCTTTGAGAGGCGGCACCTTGACTTTTGAGGAGACACCACCGACACTGTAAGGGGCGGCACCATCACTTTGAGGGGCGCCACGGATGGTTTGAGAAGCGGCACCATTATGTATATGGAGGGGCGCTACAGAAAGTTAGAGGGCCGCAACATTGTATTGATGAGTTCCTCCAAAACTTTGAAGGGCGCCACAGACACTGTAAAGGGCGGCACCAGCACTTTTAGGGGCGGCAGCATCATTTTGAGGGGCGCCAACGACTCGTTGACAGGAGACACCATCACATTTAGGGGCGCCACTGGCACTTTGAGGGAGGCACCATCACATTGAGGGGCGCCACCGATACTGAAAGTGGCGGCATCATCTTCTTGAGGGGCGGCATCATCTGCTTGAGGGGCAGCTCCATCACAATGAGGGGCTATGTGGATACCTAGAGGGGCGGCACCATTATATTGGTGGGTTCCTCTGACACTTCGAAGAGCGTCACTGACACTATAAAGGGGCGGCACTAACACTTTTAGGGGCGGCAGCATCATTTTGAGGGGCGCCACCGACTCGTTGGCGGGCAGCACCATCACATTCAGGGGCGGCATCATCTTCTTGAGGGACGGCATCATCTTCTTGAGGGGCGGCATCATCTTCTTGAGGGGCGGCATCATCTTCTTGAGGGGCGGCATCATCTGCTTGAGGGGCGGCGCCAACACTTTAAGGGGCGGCAGCATCATTTTGAGGGGCGCCACCGACTCGTTGGCGGGCAGCACCATCACATTCAGGGGCGCCAACGGCACTTTGAGGGCGGCACCATCACATTGAGGGGCGCCACCGATACTGAAAGGGGCCGCATCATCTTCTTGAGGGGCGGTATCATCACATTGAGGGGCTCCACAGATGCTTAGAAGGGCGGCACCATTACATTGAGTGGGGCTACTAACATATTTAGGGGCGGCACTGTCACATTGAGTTGCGGGATCATCACTTTCTATAGACGGCTGCTTCACTTTAAGAGGCGGCATTATCATTTCGGAGGGCAGCAGCCTCACTATGAATGACAGCACCTAGCCTGCATGCCTAGAGGGGGCGGCAACTGGGTCGGCAAACGGCTGTCACTGGGTCGGCATTCTCCGTGACTGGGTCGGCAATTGCCGACCCAGTTAACATGTTAAAATACGCCCTGGTGCCACCTTTGAAAGATTTCCCATTTTATTTTTCCTAGGATAAGAAGCTTCTGTTTTTACCTAATATCGCAAAAAAATCAAAAATGGGCCTGGAATAGTGCCTTTTTCGCCTAAAAGTTTTTCGGTTTTTAGATATGTATAACAACTGTAGTGGGCTCACCTGCAAACAGGCGTCGGGCAACAATCGCGAATGCGGCGCACTTGTGACAATAAGCAAAGGTCATTATAGTGTTACGACCATACGACGTACGGGAATGAGTTATCAGCTGTCTAATCGTAGACAACACAATGTCGAGCCTTTCCATGCTTAAACTGTAAGCCCGTATTGGTATTGTTTCTTTTATTTGGCTGTCAAACATTATTTATGGTTTGAAATATGATTTTATGTAAAATAATTGATATGAAAAAGCCGTCTTATAAGTTATGACCCCATTTCACAACACGCAAGTGGCAGAAATGACAATGATCAGCTGACGCATTTTTCTTGGCCGAAGTCAGAGCGCGCGGCCCGACGCACCACGCGTATTTGGAAATTCCGACCTCGACGAGCATCAGAAGCCACCTAACAGGCGTGTTCGAAACCGCAGGAGATGATGATGAACGGGTTTATCGAAACTTGATTGGATGAGCATATCGGTAATAGCGATTTCAGTGTGTGCATTTATTGTTCATAGTGGTGTGAAATGTGGTTGGGGTACGACCGACAACCCGTCGGGGCGAATTTCGCACTGGGGTACTCAAAATTTGAAGAATTTAAGACGTTTCCATGAGTTTTGAAGGTATGGATAAGTTCTAAAAATCCGGTTCTCCTTATCTGGGCCATTAACTCCATACGGTCCAAGAAAGCTGGCACACTACCTTTAACGCTCTCTCAAGGGGTCTCAAGGGGTTTGACGTCCATAGTAGTTCCTCGTTACGCAACTTCTAAGACTTACCTAAGAGCCCCTTTTCGGATCTTGCAGTGTAAAACGCCGATCGTCTGACGCTGTATAGAAAATAAACATTAACAGTCAAAAATAAATTAGAGATAAAGACGAGTGACAACTAAATTAAGAAAGTAATCCGACATTTCAATTTGCCAGCGAACTAGTGATGACGTCATTAGTTTGATACGTAAGAAAATGAAATTCATTTGCACATAAATTCTAGAACCTTGAAGTGACAGTTTACAATTTTGCGTGAATGGGTATGAAAGGGGCGTGGAAATGCCAAACAAGCAGAAGAAAGAAAAGGTAAGACCGGTGGATGATATTCGAGTACTTTGTCAAAATGTGGATGGTGTGCTACGTCTGCCATTCAATTTAACCTAGATTGGTCTTCGCCGTTTCGCGAACAACGTTCGCATATTTCTGGGCTGACTGCGCTGCTTTTGTCTAATTTTTGTTACACCCTTTTTCGCAGTCATTTTTCTTTAAGTTCCTATTATTTTTGCGAAATTTTTGATAAAAATACATTTAAAAGGTAATTTTCTCTTTATCTTCATGTTTAAAATGATATAACCCAAAACTTAACAGCAGTCTCAAATTTCCAAATATCTGTCGAAGATATACCTACTGATGAACATAATACAATATATTTGTATAATATTTATAGTGTTGTGATGTTTAAAACATTAAGATTTATCAAGAAGTGTTTCTGCTTGATTTTTCACATGAATTATGAGTAAATTATGACACTTAAGTAGCCATGAATGAGCTACTAATATATTTAACCACAATATATCACGAACATAACTGGAATGTTGACTGGGCACCCTGCTCTTCATAAGGAAATAGCAGTTTTTCCAGCCAGTGCTACAAGTAAGGACCACTTTTGTGCCCTGAGGACTTTGCATTGTAAGAAAAGGGCAAATTCTTAATGACTAAGTGTGCTGACTGCTGAAACAGAGTGTCTTGCATTACTCTGCCATGCGAAGGCAAAAACGATATGTCAGGTCAGAGGTAAATCCTCAGGCAAGGGTTCACCTGAATGTAATCGCTTTTGCCTTTGGACAGCAGTACTGAATACAAATGACAATAGCTGAACATTGTTTTGTCATCTGTATTCTGTCTGTGTCACTCATGGAAGTAGGTATATTGATATTGTCTTCAAAGTTGTCTAGGAGCTATGAATTATGATCTTAGCCAACCTCATCTAATGCGGGGGAATAACAGTAGGTATGCTCACTAATATTTAGAAGTCTGAACTCCGCCTAAAATGAATGAATATATTTTGGAAATTTTCTTCTTCAGTTTGAAAATTAACAGATTGATGCACAGAAATACCTAAGTACTCAAATTATTGAATATCACATAACTGCTGAATGGAATTGTGTGGAAATTCCACACCAGCTTGTAGGATGTTGTGGAACTTAAGTGGAGCTTTTTACACTTATTATGTAAAGTTGTGTTTACAGTGCCACTCATTCTTTAATCTCAGTGAAAATAATCCTAAATGAATTTCATTTGTGACATGATTGATGAGTGATCACCAAAACGCATTTTGCTGCATACAATTACACATGGCTATTGCACTTACAAATATTGCTCATTTCAGGAAGCAAATAAGAAAGGAAAAGATGATGTGACAAGTGTCTCCAGTGATGAGGTAAGATTTTATGGTTTTTTAGTACGCATACTAGTTACTACTTACTAGGTGTACATACTGTTGATTGTTAAGAGATTCATGAAATGAAGATAATATTCTATGTTTATTGATGTGATTTGCAAATTATGTTTGATTTTATCTCTGATGCACACAATTCATGCTTGATATTGTGTAAAGCTATTAGCATTTTTAAAAATGCATTTAGTCCTAACCTTTTGAATTGAAGGATTCACAAGTACAGAGCCCCTGCTAAGTGAAGCTTGTTGTGTTGACCCTGCCCTCTACCATCCGATCGTGCCATTCCGGTTCTATGGCAGAGTTTGGAGTTCAATGTTCTAGCCTGTCTTGCCATAGTTCCTTTGACTATCTCACCATTATGCCTCTTGTCTCACCACTGTGCCTGTCTCATCATTGTACATATCTCTGTCTTATTCCTGCTCCTCTGCCCCACTGTAGGTAGGACACTGGGCCTCTGTCTCACCATTTCCCCTCTGTCTTATCACCATGTCTCTGTTTCACCTTCATGCCTTCACCTCACCGTCCGCCTTCCACCGTCAGAGTGCGGCCGTCCGCTCTGCGGCCGGCAGCGGAGGGCCCGCCGCCTCTGGCGCCCCGCCGCCCGCCGCCAGCAAGATGAAGTTTGGCAACAGCAGCAGTCCGACCATGCGCAAGGACCGTCGCCAGAGCTCGTCGCTTTTCAACCTGTCCAGGAACCGCGAGCTGGAGAAGCTGCCTGCCTTCAAAGGTCAGTCGCCGCCGCCGGGACTTTGGGAGTGATGGTTGGGATTATGGTTTGGACAGGACGGGATTGGAATGGGAGCGTCTACCAATTAACTGGATTTGTGTATTTTACAGTTACATTTTTTGGGTGGAAGATTCAGACTGGCTAACACAAAAATTGTCTTGCTTCTTACGCCCTCTCATGACTTTGTCGGTTGCCGTTGTCTCAATACGGGTTCGAATATTTATCAAATTGTCTTGTTATGTGCTGTTAAAAATACCGGGTATGACATGGGCTGTTATTTGACCAATCATGCTGATGATCTGGGACATTATCAATGCATTCGCCTCTCTAATTGTGGATCAATACTGTAGCCGTGAGTTGGTAGCGCTCCGAACCCGGAAGATTTCGATAGATGTCGCCAATGTCTTTGTCTAGATGGCGGTGCAATCGGATGCGCGTCCAGGATTGTCGCTGGTATTCTGGGTTGTAATTGCAGTTTCAATCATGAATGCTTCGAACATCATCTAATCCTCGCTTTTTGTTTATCAAACAGAAAACTGCACAATATTTCCGATCATGTAAAAAAAATCAATAGGGGATAAATGCTTTTCGAAGTGACACAGATCTCAACTTCGACAAGCCTTGAAATAAAATCTATGATGTTCACGAACACCTCAGCATCACAAAGCCCAGTGTAGAAGATGGGTGATGTATTGCCTAAATCTCTGTCATCAGGCTGTTGTGCCAGTCTCTCAGAGCTTCTCCTGGCCATAGGCCCTCGCAGTTGCCGAGTCGGTGGCATGCCATTAGAGCGCACGAGCCTCCCGAGCGCATATGTTCATTAGCAAGTTTATCCTGTCTCAACTTCGTCCCTGGCTAACTATTCCGAGAGCGCGACTCTGGAGCGTTGGCGGCGGGCTAATGCATTATGGGCTCCCTCTCCCTGCTATTGACGTTTGTCAATGCCTGTCGCATTGACTTAGACGTGTCCCTAGTTAGCAAGTAAAACATGTTCCTAAGTAAGCAAGTAATGTGTGAATAAGTCATCCACCTTATGGTGCTTTGACGGTAGCTAGTTTTATTGAGGATGTCAAATTAGGATGAAGCATATCTTTTGGACATGCTTAATATTGAAATTTGGATATTTTTATTGTGCATATGCCCGCAAATTTCATTGTTTGCCGCAGAGCATGGTAACATTGGATTTGCTATCGTTTATCAACAAAATTCATGTATGCCCGTATGCAATATTTTATTTGAAGCTGCATATTACCAGTTTTCCGTTTTTAATTTTGGGAAGCTATATGTGAGACCGGATTGCTTTGTCCTTTGTCGATATCACAGTTAGTTTTTGTTGCCTGTTATGTCTCTATTTGTAGCTCCCACCTCGTTCCGGTTTGGCCGGCAATACGTCTGCACAGTGCACATAGTAAAAAACCAGCGGTGCTTGGGAAACGCAATACGAGCTAAGGTCAGGAGAGCACGCCCTTTCAATGATGTTCGGAAGCGGCGGACAGTCAGGTGTCAAGTGATGACCCGATGCAGGATGTCATCTGCCGGGGGGGGGGGGGGGGGCGGAGGTGCAGCTGGAGCTCATTAGATCTGGCGTTCACGCGTACCGCGCCGCCCCGTTTCCGCTTCCATCTGCCGGCGAGTGCAGGTGGTGACGTCACCGCTGCCATGGCGACCGCTATTGATCTCTGGAGCTGTGACGTCACACCATTGATCTCTGACCGACACGGCGGCTGGCCATTCACACGTCATGACGTCATCTGTGAGGGTCGGGGGTGGACACCTGTGGCTCGGGGGCGGACACCTGTGGATCAGGGGGGGGGGGGCACCTGTGGATCGGGGTAGATGCTTGTGAATCAGGTGTTGACAGTAGGCAGCTATAGATCGGGGGTGGACATGTCTGGATTGGATGGACACATTTGGATCGGGGTGGACATATTTGGATCGAGGGTAAACACATTTGGATCGTGGGCGGACACCTGTGGATCGGGGATGGACACGTGTGAATCGGGCGTGGACAGTGGACACTGGACACCTTTGGATCGGGGATGGACCCCCGTGGATCGGGTGGACACCTGAGTACCACATGTTAACACTGCCACTATTGAACACACAATGTTGTCTTTAGGTGCATATTTGTGGCGTTGTACCTAAAAATAGCCCGTTTCCCGGATGTAAGGTGACCAATAAAATTTGAAAACCAAAATAAAACAATGCAAACCACACAAACAATGTAAAGCAAATAGTTATGTCTTATCCATTTAGCTGATCTTCAAAATCAATCATCTGATTAGTTCATACTTCATTGCTGCAATCTTACTGGCATGGCAGTATTACAATCTTACAGGATTCCTCTTTGAAATGAAGTATGTACTGCTTAATTATTATAGGCTGGAGTTGGAGCTAATTCGTTTCTAAGCACCAATTTGCCGCTACGGAGTCTGATAACCAATCCTATCCTGAACGACCAGTCCCGAAGCATCACATTATCATCAGCACCATCAGTGCTGATATCTTTGTAACGTTAGCAATCCTATCATACTAACACGGAATAAATGCTTGAGAACGACCGTTTGAAGACATGCAAATTTATACACGTTGCCTCTAGTGTGTAACTTACAAACTCCATTCGTATCAATCACAGCAAGAACCGAAAATTGTTGCGGGATTGGAACCGTTACGCCGATGTAATGGGTATGGTCGAGTAGTTCTGCCTAAATAGTTTTGGTAAAATATGCATTACAATATAAATATGTGTTCGAAAAAAACGTGTTTATCTACTTGTAAAGATAGTGTTTTTTTGTATAATTTTGACGTCTGCTATTGCGCAAATATTAACACTCGCATATGTAGGGGGGGGGGGGGTCGGTTGGACCCCCCATGGTTTTTCGCGAATAACTTGCGTAAAAAGCGGCCGATCGCGACGAAACTTTCAGTACCCTCGCATTGATCAATTTTACACCTACCCTGAAAATTTCATGACCCTGACCCAAATGACCTTTGACCTGTGACCTCTTTTCCGAGACCATATTTGGCCGGAATCGCGATTTCGCGTATGTCGGCTCGCATTAGCCGCGCGTTTGCAAGCTTTTCGTGGTTTCAAACGTTCAAACATGTGATTTGATGTTGCTTCCATACATTAGGGTGGGTGTCAAGGTCACCTGAAGGTCAGGTCAGGTCATTGACCTTTGGTGACCTCGGGTGACCTCGGTTCACTTTTTCGAGTTGTACATGTTTCTAGGCTAGTTTTTGGAGCTGAATTCGAATTTAGAAACCATTTGAACATTTACGAAGTAGTTTTGGTGACTTCGTAACATGTTACGAAGCTCTCAGAGGCGGTTGACACGTACTACGAATACCCGTCACGACGCCTACTGGTTGACCTGACCTGACCTGACCCGACCTGGTCTAAATGCTTAAAGACATCATCTGTGATCAAAACTAACACGATATTCGTGATCAGAACCCAGAAAAACCCCTTAGCACTTAGCAGTCACACTTTACGACTTTCTAACAGGTCCCGATTTTCCCGACTTTGGGTCATTGACCTGACCTGGAATGTCAACCAATGACCTAGGACCTTAAAATTGGGTATCATCGGCTTCCTCTCGTCACGGGCAACACGCTCGTTTTTTCGGCGAAGCTCTAGCTCGATCAGGGGCCAAATAGCAAGGGGGTCCAACCGACCCCCCCCCCCCTACACATTAGAAGCTGGCAAACGCCGCACACATGCGAGGGTTAAAGCGTGAGCATTTCCCATCCGGTCTGGAATTAGGCTTGGACACTTTTAGCATATTATTCTCTCGCATCGATCTCAACGGTAACAAGGGCTTTATCGATTGTTTACACCTCGAATAACCTTTCGATAAGTTGTCTAGCATTTCACTCAATACATGTGTGATATCTGATCGTCGGCATCTAAATTGTCTTGTGCTTTTCGATAGCGTGAATATCACACGGAATGGCGAACACAATTCAGATGTGCAGATTAATCATCGTTTTTGATGGAAATACACTCAGTGTTGGATTTTTTTTCTAGGATTAGTGAGCCTTGCGTGAGCCGACGATAATATCGTTGTTAAAGCCTTGCCCTTTTTGTAGCCGGCCAGGTTTGACACTTAACAGTCTTTGGAGACGTTTGTTCGACAAATGAAGATCAGCTTAAGATCGATTTGTTCGTTTGCCGGTCTTATTCCATGCAATGGTCCATTGCTTTAAGCTATGTAGCGTTCCCCAGCGGGACGCGGATCCGGGCCTGCCTTCCGGTCATGTTTTGATGGTCCGTCTGCTCTAGAAGTTGGCTCTGAACTTCACCGGCCGAGTCAGTGGGGAGGCCATTTCAGAGAGCGAACGGCCGTCGGGACTAGTCAGGTGGGGCACCAGGTCCGGCTGTGCACAGCGCACGTGCCCGCGGAGACGGCGGCCTCTCGGAATACATTTCTGGGAACATTCCAGGGAACCGGTCGTAAGGCTGGTGGATGCTGATGCGCAGCTTCGGAGGGTTCTGCTGCTGTCTGGATGGGGCGCTCGGGTTCACCGACGAGGCACTCTCTCTCGCCTGATTCATGCCGTCCAAGATGTAATGGCTGCGATTGATTTTTGTGCGACTCTGGAGACACTATCCGCCTGACGTTTTTTCTCGGCGTCCCTGGCGACCCTCTGTTGTCTTCTTTGTTGTCTCGGGGATGAAGCCTTCCCTCCCCCCCCTCCGGGACTCTCCTGTGAAAGCGGGCCGTTCCGAGCTGCCCCCGCGGTGAGGTCAAGCTGGCCGGCTCTGATGCGGTGACTACGAGTCCGGTCAACGGTCAATTTGTTTCGTTTTTGCAGAGCATGCTCCTGGCAGAGCTGATCGCGAGTGTGACATGCAGGGTACTTCCACAGAATTACGCGTATATTTTTAGAACCGAGGAAATGCTCTTTCGTGCCTAAAATATATATTGTGACATGTAGCTTAGCGTTGTGGAAGGGGTGGGGGATTTATCATGCTTCTCTCACTACTGTAAATTGTTTTTCAACTTCTTTCCAGTATAGTTTTATTAAAGTTAGCCAAAAGTAAAGTTTAAGCAAAGTTAGGAACTTCAATATTCTTTTTTTCTTTCCATACAGGGATATTTAATGAACTTGCTATTTTTATGCAGCTTATTAGTTATTAGTTATTGTAAGCATCAGCGGAGACATTCATTTAGTTGAATTGGTTTCCATGGAATGTCATGTAATTTAAATTATATTTTAAGTGTAATTTATGTATCCCGCCTACGAAAGTAATGTCTTATAATCAGCTAATGTATAATTGAAATAAAAAAGACATTATGACCCGTACCGGCCTGCTAGTTAAAACTTCATCACTAGAATCAATTTAGCCTTAATTGTGATAAGTCGTTTCTCCTGGCTAAGCGATCAGCCTACAAGAACCAAAAATACCACATCCACCTGCAATCAATCGGACTGACCACATCATCGAAGTGGAACTCCGTACCTGCGAGTGTTGAATCAAACGACAGAAGCAGTTCCATGCAATGACCCGTTCTGAGACATCATTCAGACTAGAGACAGAGCTGTTGGTGGCGGTTACCAGCTCTGGGCGTGTCGAAAACACAGACTGTCGGGTGCTCTGTGTTTACTCGGCAAACGTCGGCTGTTTGCAGTAATTGCTGAGTGGTGGTGTCGTTAATTATGTGCGGCACGGCCTGTTGTTGCTGGTCTGGACGGAATGTGAGAAACATATGTTGTTATCCGTTATCTAATTATCTGGATTGGAAAGAATTATTGGAACCTGATCGGAATTCCATCTTTTCGAGCGTGTGCTTAGGTTTTGACTGCACCGATATTCGACTGAACTTCAGGGTCTGTGCAAGGGCTGTTCCTTATTCTCCCTTATTTTTCTTCTGTTATTTTGGCGGAATTGGACTCAGCAAAACTCTGGCTTCTAAGTCACTTGCTCAATCGTCACTCTAAAAATAAGCCAGCTCCAATCTCTGTTGTGCCATTTACCGTCAAAGTCCGTTTGTGACACCTGCCTTATTACAAACGAACTCGTTTCCAAGTTGTCATCGTCGCACGCGCGTATGTCACGGTCGGTGAGCTCTGCGCGCCGTCAACGGCTCGTGTGCGTTGACGCGTGGCGCGTGACCAATGTGACAGCCGTCATCTCGCTTCCGACGGCGGTCGGTGCGCCGCCGCCGCCGCCGGTGCGCCGTCGGCGTCTCGGCTGCGGCCCAGTCGCCGCCGCGCGCCCGCCGCCGCCGCTAGGATGACGGGTCTGTGGGCTGGTCGCTCGGCGGGGATGGTGACGCCGGCCGAGACGGAGCCGCCACCGCCACCGCCACCGCCGGCGGCGACGGCGCCGACAGGGGGGAACCTGCTGCCGCGACCGTCGGCCGTCAGCAGGTGTGACCCGCGCAGTCAGAACTTCTGGACGAGACGCCGCTCGGCCCCGCGAGTCCTCTGGGAGCTCTCGGGACTGTTCGGTAGGTGGTGGCGACTGGACCTTTGTGGTGGCATTAGGCATTGGACCAGGCGTCCGTACCGATGCCGAGTATGTGCGACATCATAGAGAAGGTTGCTATCTATTTAGCATCATAACAAAGTGAAAAGTAATAACTCAAATCATAACAAATGTCTTATGTCTACTGATGGCGACAGAGTATCAGAGTTCTCTCTCTTGTCTCATATTCGAACTATGGCGGATGGAGAAAGTTGAAGATTTGTGTGAAACGGTACAATCAGGCTCTCCGTTTTTATTAAGACACAATTATGAATTGCATGTTTTAAACCGTGACTGGTTCTGACCTTGACTAAGGGTCAAAGTGCAATCAATTGATTAGGTATGTGAATTCAGTGTGAATTAGGCTTTGAAACATTAGTTTCTTGACCATGATGTGCTCAGTTTTGTGTTGTGACCTTTTCTAACCCGACCTTTTATGTGACAGCGGGTCAGCGGTCATAATTCACTACAGAGCGACATAAGAATAGTTGTCACCAAATTATATTGTACCTACGAATTTTGCGATACGGTTTACTATCTGAACTCATTAATTTGATTATATGTATTGCAAAATATCAACTGTGTTTTCTGTACGAGTAACTCATGTCATCGGTGACACTAGGGCCGCCTTCATAAAGTCAAACGGGCATGTGAAATGCAGCTGGAGATTAGGAAATACGGGAACTGGAGATACGGAAATGTAGTTCTGTAGCTTCAGGCATCAGGCTGGGATATCTTTCAGTGAGTCGCGATATGAAAATATTCGGGTAGGGCGCAAAGAACAGTGGGTCGAGAACACATCGTATCCCTCTCCGCTGAGTGAGGATGTGTAAGGTATCGGCTGTTTTTCTTCGTCTGAACTCTGCTACTTCAAAGACTACGAAAACATTTCACTGGGAGTGTGAGCGCTCGTCGATAAGTCGGAAATATTTGCTTTGTGCCTGATGTAAACATGCCTGGTGCTGAGGGCGATTTGACATAACAACTCCGCGCGGGTCCCGGGCTAGTGCAACATCCCTTAGCGTGCGATCCTGGTGTCCACGATTCCCTTCAATCAACACCTCGCTCACACAGTATATCAAGCGACGTCAGTTCTCTATTTGTGGTCCAGCCAGCACCTAACTATTTTAATTGATGCAGGCAGCTACAGACCGAGAGCGGTGTGAACACAGCTGGTGTTTGCTTGGAAACTTAAACATTTTAAAACGCATCGGTTCGTATGTGCTATTCACCAGACATGTGCTTGGATCCGGAAAAATGGATCTGAGATCCGATCCCATGGATCCCGATCCGAGATCCATTCAGATCATAGATCCAACCCCTCAATTTTGTCGAGAGATCTACTGGGATCATAGATCTGACCCTTCAATTTTGTCGCTAGATCCACTCGGATCATAGATCTGGCTCCCCAATTTTGTCGTGAGCTCCATTGGGATCATAGCTCATAAGTGCTCAAAATGTTAACAACTTTCTTTCATAAGAAGTTATCTTATGAATACCAAAGTATGGTTAGAAACAAACAATCTTATACAAAGGCCATATTAGTAAAGGCAGCCAGTTACATTATACAGAATACAAAATAAAGGAGGCTCATGACGGTCACAACTTGAGAGAATTGAGTGACATGAAGATTGTTCACAGTTCACATACCAACAGAAAAGTTTGCATTAACAATTAACATAGAGGTAAGTCAAAGTAATAACTAATGAACAATACAACAAAAGGTACCTACCACATCACAATTTATGTTAGAATCTACAAAATGATATTGATAAGACAATCTTGCATTAGACAACCTTGAGGCTTCAGTTTCCAGCTAACACAATTGATTGATAAACAATAAAAGATGATGCTGACACATGTGGCTTGGTTAGGTAAAGGTATTTCAATCTATTGAAAGAAATATTTGATAAAATAAGCTGAGATATAAACAAAAGTATAAAAATATTCAACAGCCTGCGGAAGCGATGGGAAGCGAAATATCAATTGTAATGGCCTTGGATATTTGCCGTAAAATGATTATTCAGTATCTAAATAGAACTCGTGACGTCATTTCAAATAACAAATGAGCTAGGCGTTCTACCTTCGAGTATAATGAAAATAAATGAAAAATAAAACTGGAAATTCAAAAGTCTGGAGTTTTTTTTTTAAGAATGTTAATTTTTTCGGCCTCACATAATTTTACGATACGATTGTTTGTAAATATCATCTTTGTAGCGTTGATTTAATGACGTAAACGTAAGCTGTAACGGTATTACATGGCATTGAGCGGTGTGCGCCTTGCATCTTTATTTTATTCACTTTTCAAAAGAATCACAATATCTTACGTCATTAGTTTGAAGGGCCTATTACGGGGAATCTTTTGGAATCATTACGGTTTTGGTCAAATTAAGATTTTTCATTGGTCAAACGATTATGACGTAATAAAACCATATTACCAAAACGTGAGCTGTGAATTTCGTTTGTCTTTTTTTTGGGAGCCTCTCTCATAACAAAAGCACAGCATGGCAGGGCACCACATGTGGCACGTTGCCAAAAGTAGGTAACCTGAAGAAGTTGATGCCATTTTTGAACTTGTAATTTTATTAGGAAAGTATTAGAGGTTGGTTGCTATTCTTACTAAATCGAAATTGTGTTGCACATACTAATAGCTCATACGAACATTCTGGATTGGGATTTCATACCTGGCAGAAGTGCATTGCTGGATTATTTTTAACAAAACTGACCTATTTGGCTTCCAGGTTTGATTTCCTAAATCTGTCCATATGCGGCAGAACAGGGGGGGGGGGGTGGCACCAGGGTACAGTGCCCCCATAGATTTTGGCATTTTAACATTAGCCCTACTGGCGTTGCATGGAAAGAATGGGACCAAAATGAACATCTGCAGTGCCCTGCTGCCACTGCATCTGTCTGTACTGTTTGTTCATTGAATTAAAGTGGCTGTAGCTTGTTGATAAGATTGTCATCAGTGCTGTCATGAAAAAGTTACAATTGGTCACAAAAAGTAGCAATATGCATGTTCTTGGTTTATTTTAAATGTAGTACAAATGTTGTTTATTTAAATTCAAATTTAATGATGATACCTGATGATTACAAGTGGTCTTAACCATGTCCACAAGTGATAATTCTCAATTGTATTGCACTGTAAGGTGTACAATTATGTAGGATAAGGGTTCCATTGGATACATGTTGTCGTGAGATCCATACAGATCATAGGTCCTCCACAAATTTTTGCCCGCTGGATCCACAGAGATCATAGATCCGACCCCTATATTTTGTCGAGAGATCCATTCGGATCATAGATCCAACCCCTGAATTTTGTCGAGAGATCCACTCGGATCATAGATCCAACCCCTCTATTTTGTCGAGAGATCCACTGAGATCATAGATCCAGCTCTCGGATCCATGCACATGTCTGCTATTCACACTGTTTTGATTTGACTTCAGCAGCTTACAGAAATGTCTTGACTAAGGATATGTATCTTGCTCAATCCAGACGGAAATGTACTGTCAACATGGGAAGCAGTGTAGGCGTAAATTCTAATCATATTGTGCTTATTAGCTGAAATAGCGTGTGTTTGAATGACGTTGTGTCGTATGTACGTTGTAACTTTGCACTATGTTGCATCATATTCTGCGCCGATGACTGCTGTAGTCTGGAGCCCTAAAATCCTAAATTTAGGTAGCCATTGCTCGCATGCCCTGCCCTCGTTGATTTCTTCTTTTCCTGATTGTCATTGGGCTCTAATTGTTGCCTATAATTAGTAAGTAATTAATGGAGCATGTATTTCAGCTACGTAATTGCTACATTCTGCTTTCAGCTTGAATAGGTGTTTCCGCCGGTGGCCGTTTCATTCAGCTCTAATGGCTCCTGCAGGATTGAAATGGCAATGCGACATTTGAATAGATAACCCGACAGCGGCGTTTACTTAGGTCTGTGATATCTTGGGATGTCCGGGTATTTCTGCTGCTTCATTCGGCGGGAGCGTTCTTTTCGCCTTGATGTTTTGCGGCCCCCCTTCGCCTCGAGTCGTTGTAGATCTCTCATTGTCATATCATTAGGCAGATAACGATCGCCGGAAATTAGCCGCAAAACTGATAAGCCAGGATATGACCCCTGCGCCGGTCCCTGAGACATGAGCTATCGCCGCCTGGGGTGCCGTTCCGCCTCCGCCGCCTGCGGCGTAGGCTGTGCCGCCGTGACTGCGTGTCGTGCGGTACAGCCTACCCGGCCAGTGGGACCCCGCCGCGCCGGCAGCGGCGGCTGGGCGGCTGGGCGCCGGGCGGTCTGCCGAAGCGCCCCACGCCACTCGGCTGCAGCGGCCCAGGGCAGTCGGGGTATCCTCAGTCCCAGACCTCTTGATTTGTTGGTTGATGTAGGTTTTGGATAAACAAAAAATGCTGTGTGGGTTTTCTCGGGGTTGTGACGCTTGGTTCAGTCTTGTTTTTCCGGCTGTAGATCTTGTTTTAACCCGTGAGTTGCTGGGGGGGGGGCGTTAAACGCCCCCACTTTTTTCGCCGGGCCATAGCATAAAAACGGCGCGCCGCAGGCGCGCCAAATTTTGGGTACCTGTAGGGAATTGATTGAAGTTTATTGTCACAAAGTTTTTTAAAAAAATCGGTCGGAAAATTTTAGAGATATCGAGGTTTTAGTGACGTCATGATTTCTGAGTTTTCGACCAAAAACGGCATATGTTCAAAAAATCATATAAAATCACAGAACACACATACAGACATGCCGTAAACGCCATTAGACTGCCAATACCATGAACACTCAAATGGCTATCTTCGATTATTGATTATCGCTCCGCATTTTTCAAAATCTTGAACTGAATCTTGGCAATTTATCGTGACTACTTCACGACCATGATCCATGCATTTCTTAAATTGAACTTTTTGAGCCAAACACGTACACATATGATAAAATGAATGTCACCATCGTGTTCTACGCCCCAAATTACCCATTAAACATGTGTCACAGGCTGCGAATATCAGTTTTGATTTTCGAGGATATGTGCCTACCCGGTTGACCTGACCTTGACCCTGACCTTAGCTTGACTGACCCCTACATGGAGCTGACACTCTTGTAGGCCTTATATGATGGATTGTGCACCGTTTTGACAGAGTTTATGACGAGAGGCGCCCATTGCGAAGTCCTGAAGTCCATGCTACTGAAAGCCCGATTTCAGGTGTTTGACCTGACCTTGACCCGACCTGTGACCTCAAAATTCAACTTTTAAGTACTCATCTGAAGCGTCTCGTCACGTTCTTTCGTTTGCCGCCTCGTGCGTTTCGCTGCGCCTATTGGTTCTCGAGTTATCGGCTGGGGGCGTTTAACGCCCCCCCCCCCCCCAGCAAACGGTGGGTGGCGAAATACCCCAGCAACTGCCGGGTTAAGCTTTAGGGATGCTAATTTTTTACCTACTAGTATGATATCGCATGGGTGAAAAAAACTGCGGCCCAAAGTAGGCTAGCCTCGATGAGCCTGTGCAGTGAGAAGCATTTTATGTAACTACATCACATGTGATGTAATACTGATGTATTCGGCCACTGAATAGATCCCCTGTCGGCTCACGCCCCACCGTTTAGCCCTCCACCCCTCCATTCTGCTGACCATTTCACCCCTGCTCCGCAGAGGTAGCCGCCAGCGAACGAGAGGAGCTCTTCATCCAGAAGATCCGGCAATGCTGCGTGCTGTTCGACTTCGCCTCGGACCCGCTGTCCGACCTCAAATGGAAGGAGGTGAAGCGGTTGGCGCTGCAGGAGATGATCGAGTACGTCTCCACACAGCGCGGAGTCATCACGGAGAACATCTACCCGGAGGTGGTACAGATGGTGAGTGGGCGGTAGGCGTCGTGAGACGGCGGGCTGGACCTGAGACGGGCGGTGAAAAACTGAGGGTATGCACTTATTGCACATTGCACACCGATATGAGTACGATATACACCGATGTATGGTAAGTGATGGGGAGCAAGCCGTACCCATGAGACGGGTGGTGCCGAACTGAGTGTATGCAGACCAATGTGCATATGTTGAATGTAGGGGAGAGGGAGGGGGGTAGGCGAACCCCTGAGACCAATAGCGCAGAATTGAGGGTATGCAGACCGATATAGAGTCGCTACGCCGAACGTCAGGTGCTCGCCTGGGAAGCTTCCAGAAGCTACCCAGTGTCCGGGGCTGTTTCAGAATTGGTTATGGTGAAATGTCTCTCTATCGGTGCTGTGGTTATATTTGGGTTGTAGCCCCGGTGCTGCTTTGTCTTCAGTTCAGCGTAATTTGGGGAAGGCTAGCAGTGTTTTGGTTTGATAGTGGTTACATTTACAAAGATAATGTTAATTTGGTATGAAGTTGACACACTGGCCGATTTTCTAACTCAGCATATCGCATACTTATCTTTCGTAGTTATGCATTAGATATAAAGCGGATCTGTCCTATCAGTTCGAGTATATATAGCTTGCTTCCCCATAGCCTCAAACTAACGGGAAATGCAGTCTGGGACTGAACCCGGCAATGTTGAGTGAGCTGTCCAACAAACGTGATCGAAAACGTGAACCGGGCCTCATACACGTGTCGCGGTGCATGAATGCGCTGCTTCTGGTAGTCTACGTAATCATTAGCTTCGGGAATATTCTTACCGTTCCTTTATTTGGACTGTTCTGGCTATACCAGCACATGATTTGAAAAGTAGAGCACAACTTTGCATTCTCCGTTCAAATCTATCGCTATTTTTGATAATCCCAGGATTTCCCGGTTCAACTTTGTTTTATATGATGAGATCACCACTGAACTTGTAGTTTACATACTATTTCATATATTAGACTGGATAGTTTGGTTTTCCTGGAGCTCTGAAGCTTTTGTTAGATCGCCTAGTAAACGCTTGCAATATGTTAATGTTGAATCTGCTCAGTGCTTAATCCTGTGCTGATGAATGTCCAATATTTACGAGTATGTTGATCGTGATTATGCGGGACGTTCAAAGCCAATGTTTTACGTGATCACAGCAACGATACTGCGACTGAGACTAGAAACGACGCTTATATACTGAAACAACACACATGTTGTTGCGCTTTGGTTCCTTTTTGTTCGCTTACGCAAGTGGGTAACATCTGATCCCTCTAGTGTACCTAGAAATAAACCAACTGTATTGTGTTATATAAGCGACTGCTCTATATAAGCTAAATCGCCAAGAACGGGGACTCCCGTCGGACTTATCTTCCGAGGGAGTTGGAATGAAGGATAGCGAAGTTCCAAGACACAACTATTTGAGGCAATTATAATAGATATGCGATTCCCCGTGTAGCATACAATGCTTAATTGTAGAGTTAAAAAAGTCGGTAAGATAAAAAAGCAAAGTGCAAGGTGAAATATCGTCCAAGAGCGAATTATAGGAACTACGACTCTAGAACATGCCAGACTATGATGCCTCCCATTGTGCGCTCTTTACCAGCCTCCTCTCACACGCTCCTCTCAGCCTGACCCCTGCCGCTGCGCTCTCTCGGCCGTTTTCTCTCCGCGGAGAGCTGGAGCGGTCAGGTGCGACCTATCGACCGTACCCTGGTCGGCTGTCAGGTTCTAGCGACCCGGATCGCCAGCCGCCGCGCCCGCTAACCGGTGCCGTGACACTCGCCCCCTTACGGTGGTAGATTTGGTTTCTATGTTTCGGAGCTGTCTCTATGGCTAGGTAGGAGGACGCTGTAGAGATCTGAAAACTTTTAGCCCGCAGTGGTTGATTGTGTCATGTGATCCTCGCAGTACAATGGCATAATACGCATGCATAGCCTACATGCATGCAACTGCTCGCTAGGATACACTGTATCGCTCTAGAGGCGATGCCACGACCCCGAATCGGTACGTGGCAGTGACTTCCGGTCGGCCGACAGCAGCGTTTGTGGGCCGTCCGCTCCCTCGGGACGTTCGGCCATCAGCGCTCGTGTCGGGCTCCGGATGGCCTGTCGGCACCGGTCTCAGAGGGAGTGCCGTGCTGCTGGTTGTGAGTGACAGCTACTGTGGGCGGCTTCAAGTCTATTTGTTCTTTTTATCGTCGACGCGGAATTAATATGCTGCCTTAACCCGGCAGTTGCTGGGGTATTTCGCCACCCACCGTTTGCTGGGGGGGGGGCGTTAAATGCCCCCAGCCGATAACTCGAGAACCAATAGGCGCAGCGAAACGCACGAGGCGGCAAACGAAAGAGCGCGACGAGACGCTTCAGATGAGTACTTTAAAGTTAAATTTTGAGGTCACGGGTCGGGTCAAGGTCAGGTCAAACACCTAAAATCGGGCTTTCAGTAGCATGGACTTCAGGACTTCGCAATGGGCGCTTCTCGCCATAAACTCTGTCAAAACGGTGCACAATCCATCTTATAAGGCCTACAAGAGTGTCAGCTCCATGTAGGGGTCAGTCAAGCATAGGTCAGGGTCAAGGTCAGGTCAACCGGGTAGGCACATATCCCCGAAAATCAAAACTGATATTCGCAGCCTGTGACACATGTTTTATAGGTAATTTGGGGCGTAGAACACGATGGTGACATTCATTTTATCATATGTGTACGTGTTTGGCTCAAAAAGTTCAATTTAAGAAATTCATGTATCATGGTCGTGAAGTAGTCACGAAAAATTGCCAAGATTCAGTTCAAGATTATGGAAAATGCGGAACGATAATCAATAATCGAAGATAGCCATTTGATTGATCATGGTATTGGCAGTCTAATGGCGTTTACGGCATGTCTGTATGTCTATTCTGTGATTTTATATGATTTTGTGAACATATGCCGTTTTTGGTCGAAAACTCAGAAATCATGACGTCACTAAAACCTCGATATCTCAAAAATTTTCCGACCGATTTTTTTGAAACTTTGTCACAATAAACTTCAATCAATTCCTTACAGGTACCTTAAATTTGGCGCGCCTGCGGCGCGCCGTTTTTATGCTATGGCCCGGCGAAAAAAGTGGGGGCGTTTAACGCCCCCCCCCAGCAACTCGCGGGTTAATCATATTTCTTACCTGAGCTTAAGCTTACCTGAGCGCCTTTAATTTACCTGCAAGTTGCTATGTTATGGTCTATATCTGTATCTTTATTTAGCATTTGTTTATTGACCGGCTCCGGTTCCGTCTCTTTATTTTTAGTTTGTCTCGTCCGCGACTCTGTTGCTCTCTTTATTTTTAGTTTTGTCGCTCCATCCTAATGCGTTCGATGTCCGTCTTTGCCCTTTGAAGACCTCAACAGTCAACATTACATAATGCCTTTCTGCGAAATGTCTCTTAAGTTGCTATGAGCTCGTTTCAGGTAGGCTGTTCGGGCTGGCCAGATACTCATCAGTGGGTTTATTTTAACAGCTTGGCACAAATGAGACTCCCACGCGCCACCGCGGCCCCTTAGATACAGCGCCGTCCCACTCACCTGTTAAAGGCCGACGGCCCCGGGGGCGGTGACAGATTGACCCATAAGTGGACTCCAAAGGCGATAAGTGGGGTTGTGGTGGCTTTGGAGAGGCCTATAGGTCGTCGTGGTACAGTTAAGGGAGTCGTCACCGGTGCAGGATATACTGTTTATTATTTTTATATGAAGTTATCTCAGGGACCACCTCAAGCTAGTTCGTCGCGGACGCATGATTCTTTACCGCAAGGGAAGGCTGAACGGCCTACGTATACCTACTCGAGACCTTCAGCGTATACAGATAAAATAGCACGGTCCGTCGGCTCAACGGCTTCACCTGACCATTGACATGACAACTGTCGCTAAAGTAGACCATGCTCGTCATGAGCGCGTTGGTATTTTCGACGCGGCATACAGTTCCCCGTAAAGATCAATGCGAAGCTAGCCATTAAACCGACCAGCACCTTAGCTGCCACCGGACCTGCTGGCTTCAGCTGTGACCCTCCTGACCGCATTATGTGATTGTTTCGTCGTGTGACCTGCCATCAGCCGCCATCTCCGCCCACCCGACTCCATTGCTGCACGGCACCGTCCCGCCGGTGGTAGTTAGGTGTAACAGACATGCGCCTAAGTGGGGACCAAATTGCATTACCCGTCTGACTCGCCTGGAGCTTTGCGTACAGTGAGCCATTTCTGGTTCTCCTGGACCCCGGCTAATCTGGGACTGACCCCCGTGAACTGTGCTGCCGGACTGGGGCGGACCCAATGGGCCCGTCTGATTCGGCTTGGCGCCACTGAACTGTGAAACGTAGGGTCCGGACCCTGCGTGCCGCCGGCGATTGTTGAACCGTGCCGGACCACGTGCACCCAACGGAGGCTGGTGATCACTGTATCTCACCTGCCCAAGTATACTCTATTTCTGACTGATTTTAGAGATATACAGCTGTAAGATCCATTTAAGAATAGATTAGTTACTATATATATTCTTGTGTGCCCGTAGTTTTCCCTTAACGATTCTCATACTTTTCTTGTTTTGACTTATAACATGAAATAGCTGACTTTTTGTAGTGATAATGATACACTTATCACGTTGACTTCACGATATGATCGAACTCCACCTACCGCTACCGACAAGTGATGTCCTTTTTTCAACGATGAACCTCTATGTTGTGGCCGGCTGTTCTCAGTTGACTGAGCGTCTGACCTACATTGACATCTGCTGACCTCTGCTGACCCCTGTCGACCTTTGCTGACCCCTGTTGACCTTTGCTGACTTCTGATGACCCCTGTTGACCCGCAGGTGGCGATGAACCTGTTTCGCACGCTGCCGCCGTCCTCCAACCCCTCGGGCGCCGAGTTTGACCCGGAGGAGGACGAACCCACCCTGGAGGCCGCCTGGCCCCACCTGCAGCTCGTCTACGAGTTCTTCCTGAGGTTCCTCGAGTCACCAGACTTCCAGCCCAACGTGGCCAAACGCCACATCGATCAGAAGTTTGTGCTGCAGGTGAGCTGATGTGAGGCCACGTCGGAAAGTGGGTACCCACTACACCCGGGTGTACACCCGGACTACACCCGGGTGTAGTCCGGTGTAGTGAAGTGAAATTCGTCGATGTTGGTTTGGCACTCGCGGTGGTGGATGGGCTGATAGGGGGACTTCTATTGGGCGATGGTGACGGAGAGTAGCGCCTTGTGGTCTGTGGTGAATTGCGATGCGTGATCGATGTCGTTTTCAGGTGCGTTTGGAGGGATTAGTTGGTCTTTTATTAGATTGTTGCCACTCTTGGTCCGTATCACAGTTGGTACGTTATTTACATTGTTGGTTCTACAGTTATCTTTGTAGGCTGTCACCTGTTCTCTGGCCACGTGACCGTGAGCACCGAGCGCCTCCAGAGGCGCTGACGTCAGCCGCCGCCGCTCGGCTTTTTCCTCTTCAGCGAGCCCCGCGCTGTGCCGAATACGGCGAGCGCTACTGCATTACTGGCGCCGTGGCGACGCGTTCGGTGCCACTAATGACGTCAGGGAAACCGCAGCCGGCCGTGCCGCCCCGGCTGGCTTCTGTGGCGCAGCCGGGTGCATTGGTGCGCGCCGGCACACTCGGCGGGATTGTCACTGGGCTGCGATGTCGCACCTGGATGGGCTGATGCGCCGGTGGTGACACGGGAGTGCTGAACGACAGAGTGAGGCTGAGGCTCGCTGTCGGTTCAAGGACGGGGAGAGAGAGGATGATGTGGAAAGAAAGAGATGAGAGCGCCAGAGCGACAGCGAGAGCGGAGAGAGAAAAGAAAGAGGGAAGAGAAAAAAGGACAGCGAAGGAGATGAGATTGACATAAGTGGTTACTGATATTCCAGTTCGAGGGACGAGGTGCGACTGTCTTACAGACGGATGTCTTAGCGTCCTGAGCTAGAGGTGGCGTATTTGTGCAATGTCTTATAAGCTTTAGTCTAATAGGGGGCTCTGGCTGAGCTGCTTCAAGACTAGGATGTCGTAGCTTTCCTGTCCAAAAGCCAGGCTGAGTGTGCCAGTTGGCGCATATTGTCAGGCGGTCACGTAGTCTTGTTCATTCAATTAGACCGAGCTGAAACTTCGGAGCCAATCCGACTGGAGTTTGAACAGAGCACCGCGCGGCCTCCTGGGACGGACATAGTTTGTCCCATTGTCCCCGGTGCGCATGACATCGGGCGCGGAATATTGGTTTTATCCAGCGATTTGTCGGCTGCAGCTCTTGTTCATTTTGTCAGCATTTCATTTGGTATTTCATTTTTCACTCATTTCTTTGCAATCGGTCGTAAGTTATGCCATGACTTGCCTTGGTCCTGCAGACATCATTACTCATGATCGCACGCGTCACGCCGTGTCGTTAACAGGAAAAGCCGATCCCCGTACCATTTGCCATCCATCGCTCGCGCGTGGTCCCTGTCCTGGTCGCCGCTCCTAACAGCTAAACCACCACGGAGCTGTCTGAGCTTACTGCTGACTGACCAGCGTGGGTCGGCACTGCGCTGCCGCAGGCCCGTCTTCCTCGGCACTAGCCTGTCGGCCCGTCCCTGGACTGTCTTCCCGGCAATACGCTTCCCGGCACTGGCCTGTGTGCTTGGTACCCACTAATGAGGGCTGCATGTCTGTCCTGACTGCCCACGTCTGCCATCCTAGTGACCGCCCCGCTTCCCCGCCCTGCCTCCCGCCTCCCCGCCCCGCCTCCACCCACGTCTGCCTTCTTAGTGACCGACCGTCCCCCCCCCCCCCCGCCGTCCGCACGTCTAGGCTTCCGCTGTCCGTCCACTCCTCTGATTTTGCTTATTTGTCCGCCTATCTACCTGCCTGCCAATATCCACTGGTATCCACACTTCTGCGAATATCCACTCGTCCGCCTGCGTATCCACACTTCTGACTACTGCATCGCCTGTCTCTGTCTCACGTTTGTCCGCCTGTCGCCCTATTGAGCTACCCGCCTTTGTCCGCCTTTACTGTCGGTCATATATCCCTAATCCGTCTGTCCGTCTATTTAACTGCCCGCCTGAGTCCGCCTGTCACCTGTCCGCCTGCGGCCGGCTGCCGAGCTGGCGATCCAATCGATGCCAATCTGCGCTCAATGCAGGCCGGCCGCCGGGCCTGGATGGCTTCGGCCGCGCGGAGGGAATCGGGGAGTGACGGCCTGCACAGAAGCGGGGAAGCTGGGGGAAACGGAGAGGATAAGGGAAGCTAGAAGGATAGGGGAACTGGGACGTGGTTCGGGAAACAGGAAATTGGGGTCTGGAGTGGGGCAGGAGGAACATGGGACGACTGTGAAAACGGCGAAAGAGGAAAACTAGAGAATGCGGATGTTACGATATGCGTTGGCTAGCCAAAGACAACAGGCATTGGTAATGAGAAGTATTAGTTTGAACAGTTCTTCCACGCATAAAGGACCTTGAATAAGCAAATGCCATGGATGCAGACTTTCAACGTTCGAATGCAAATGCTGCTCTGCAAGTGAAGCAACCGTGAACTACCCGTGTACATTGAATAATTTACGTATCCGGCACATTGTGTGCAATGTGGGCTGCGGATGGCGCCGCTACATCCGGGCTGGTTCCCAATGAAAATGTCGCCGTGACGTTGTACTCGTAGAGCGTAAGTGACCGTGCGAGGGGTCACTAATTGCTATGTCCGGGTACGGGTCTGGAGCAACACTAGTCGACGGCGGTTCCGGGGGAGCGTGGCCCACTGCCGTGTGGGTGGACGTGGTCCGAGAGGTAGCAGCTGTCTACGTATTTGCACGGGATCCGGCCAGTCTAATGGAAATTCCTCTCCATACCATTAGGAGCAGCGCAATGCATTTGCTCGTTTGGGAGTTGAGAGGACCAGCGGGCTTTGAGCCAGGAAAGGGAAATTGATGCTCCATTTAGCTGGCTGCTATTGACATTTATGCGACAGTTGGTATTGAAATCCACGAGCTGAGAATCTCTTTCTGCTGTTATTGGCTGCCACGGCGGTGACCTTTCCCGGGCTGCGGTAATCTCGAGCCCAGGCAGGTCCCGGAGGCTCCCAATCCGGCACAAAATCCCTCATTTTGCAATAAGGCGTCATCGATTGGCTCACGTTTTGTTCCTCCCTTTATGTAACGTTTATTGCGGTAGGCATTTGGTATTTCTTATTTGATTGATAGAAATCTTTCATTGGACAAGCTTGGGTCTCGCTGTGTTATGCGATGAAATTTAGCTTCTTTAATCTGAAGTTTATTCTCTAACTGATTGACGAGGGTCGATTTACTTCTAAACACATAATCCTGAACGCGGATGGATTATGTAATGTGTTTGTTTGGCGAGTTCACAACATTGCATTTAACACGACATCGCATATGCTGGTAATCAGCCAGCTTTGATGTGGCTGTTCAGTGTCCTGTTTGCTTATTACCTTCACAGGGCGACCTCTATTAATTTCGGTATCGGTGAATACCATCACCTCTCACCGTTGCCACTACACAACCACCCGCGTTTCGGACGGCCACCATCCGCCTCCCTCTATCCACCACCCCTCCTCCTGCCCCCGCCCCCACCACCGGCTTCTCCCGTCTCCGTCTCCTGCTCCTCTCGCCCCTCTGCCTCTGCCATATATTCCTCCGCCCACCTTATCCGCTCCCTCTCCCCATCACCTTCGACCACTTCCTCCGCCTCCTCTACCTCACTCCTCCTCCATCGTCCTTAGCCCACCACTCCCCTGTCTCCGCCTCCTCTCCTCTCACCTCCTTCTCCTCCCGTTTTCTCCGTCTCCCTCCTCTCCCCACTCCACTGCCCGTCAGCGTCAGTTGTTTGTCGGTGTCTGGTGTTGTGTTGCCGCTCCCGTCCGCACCGCACGGACTCACTGTTAGAGACAGGCAGGCAGCTCTGTACCCACAACAGCGCGTCTGGGAAGGAAAGGGGGATATGGTGGAGCGAGTACTACAGGATAGTCGTGGGAGGATCCAGGGTTCCGCTTCGCTGTCCACAGCAAGTACTGTTTTGCCGATAATTGTTTTATGCACCATTCATTATAACTCATGTCGTACTGCACACTGCACAGGTGTCCCGATTTCAGGTATGAAACAGTCAAATGTTTACTTGTTATATGCGGACTGCCTGCGACGAATTGTGACAAATGTACACACTGAGAGGATCTATTTACAGTGCAGTGCAACTCTATTTATTAAAATGTGATGCGATTCAGACTTGTACTGATCTAAGAGCCCGCAGGGTGCCGTAACTGGTCTCCCGTTTTGTGGGTTCTAAGTTGTATGCATTTGTTGTTTAGGCTATGCAAATGTGTTATTTGCACCCGGATGCTAAGTGTTGGTGTGAGCTGCGCAACATTGATACTTATCGTTTATGGGCTCTGTGAATCCGTTATTGTGTTTTGTTCACGTGAATCGTTTTATGACTTGAGCATGCTTTTCGTTAACGATGTTTCTGTTCCGTATATCTATTTGTTTGTTGTTTTGATGGTTCGATGTGCTCCTGCTCAACACTGTCGCCATTTCTTTTGCTCAACATAGCGCGACCTTCAAATCGTGTTTGGAGTCGTATTTAATTTCGCCGGCCGTGTTCTCGCACTCAGACACGCCCTCTACTGCGACTGTTGTTTTTCTGTTTGACAGCTGCTGGATTCGTTCGACTCGGAAGACCCTCGAGAGCGAGACTTTCTGAAAACCACGCTACACCGCATCTATGGCAAGTTTCTCGGGCTGCGCTCCTACATTAGGAAGCAAATGAACAACATTTTCTATAGGTGAGCTCAATGTGGGGTGTCTTTGTAGTGGCGAGGGCGTCTGGGGTGCGATAATGAGCTTTTCCTCTCCCTCTCCCATTTTCTCTTTCTCTCCTATCTCTCTCTCTCTCTCTCTCTCTCTCTCTCTCTCTCTCTCTCTCTCTCTCTCTCTCTCTCTCTCTCTCTCTCTCTCTCTCTCTCTCTCTCTCTCTCTCTTCTCTCTCTCCCATCTTACCCCCGCTCCCTCTCCTCCAGTCGCTGTGCAGAGCTCCTATTTGCGACCTCCGAACCCCAGGCACCGGGGTGGGGGCGGGACAGGGGTATCTGCCTGCCGGTGTAGGCGACGTCTGACTCTGACAGGCGCAAACTTACCGGGCGTGTCGAACTGAATACAAACCCGGCGGACGGTTTGTTCGCCCGCGCTATTCACTCTCGTCTCCGGGGCTGATGCGGGAGATGTGTGTTCAGTGTCTATCGACCTTCGTCGCGCATTGTTAGTGAGCGCTGCAGAAGTTGGCGCCAAGTTGGTGCGCCGAGTTATTGCTGGTGGTGGTATGGATGGAGCGATGCAATCACGGCTTATTGAGCCGGAACCGGGCTGGATGCGTGGGTGGTTACTTGTTTTGGGAACTATCAGATTTGGAGTACATTGTTTGCCGTAGCTGATTGAGCGTAGAGCGGTTATATGTAGTGAACCGGGGTTTCTATGTTTAAACCACGTTTCATCGTGAAGTGTTTGGATGACCTTTCAGCAGTAATGTTGACGAGGCTATTATTGGAGTGATTTTGGGAAATCGTAACCGTCCCGATCCGCTCAGTCGTGCTCTAACTACCCTAACACGCGCCACTCTTCCTGTCGCTTCCCGTATCTGCCAGGTTTATATACGAGACCGAGAGGCACAACGGCATCGCGGAGCTGCTGGAAATCCTGGGCAGCATCATCAACGGCTTCGCGCTGCCGCTGAAGGAGGAGCACAAGTCGTTCCTGCTGAAGGTGCTGATGCCGCTGCACAAGGTCAAGTCGCTCTCAGTCTACCACCCGCAGCTGGCCTACTGCATTGTGCAGGTGGGTGACCCGGTTCCGGCGGCCACCTAGCGCGGTGACACCGAGCAGGCGATAAAATCCCACCCAGGAATGTGAGCAATCTGGCCGGGACGGCGCTGCAAAAAGAACGACCCGCCGTGAAAAATACGCGAGCCGTTAGTGGTGGGTGGTGCGCGAAATTCGCTGAGCTGAATGGCGACGCTGTTTTTCGTTGGGAATGAATAAGAATGCTTTGAAGGCTTCGAATTTAATCATTTTACCACACATGAAACGCTAGCAAATAAAATAGCCAACAAGTTGCTGTCAAGCAATCCTGCCATAAGGCATCGTTCTTTTTTAGTCCTCTCAGTCTCTTTCTAACCTACATTATTGATGCAATGCGTTAGCATAATTGGAGTGCTTCGGTACTAATCAAGACAAGTCCCTTGCGGCTTCCCATCTATTGTTCTATTATACGCTCTATCGTATTCTTTCGTCCCCTAGTCTGGCTTCAAAATAAGACGGGCGACTCTGTGGCGTCAACGCCCGCTGGCTGTTGGCAACTCCCTATCCTTATGACGCTTTTGTACGATGCCGACCGCTGCCGGCCGGACCGCCAAGACGCTGCCATAGTTTTAGCTATCCATAGTCTCCTCCTTGGGCCGGGACGGCACAGGGCGGCAATCGTGGCGAGTGCTCATCTCGAGCGGCGAAAATCAATGCACGGCCGCCGGCCGTGTTGGCCAGTTGAACAGGGCCGCTCGGCCGACCGGCTGACCGGAGACCGGCCCGCCGGGACACAGCCCGCTATTCCAGGCCGGTTCGACACGCCGTCGGCTGAAGCCGAGGGCAGCGGGAGCGCGTGGGCGGCGCGGCATCTCGGGAGGCGTGGGAGGGCGGTGGGGAGTTTTGTCGGCTGGGCCCGGCGGGAGTCGGTCGGTCGGTCGGTTGGTTGAAGTGAGAGCCACTCAAGGCGACCCTCTGCGCGGTGACCCGTGTCCGGTGCCGCTCCCTAGTGTTTTACAGCTCATCTTTGAGAGCTAGGGCTCGGCTATATCCCGTCCTTCCGACCGACTGACCCATAAAACCCGGCCGTGACGATCCCGCCGGCTCGCACTTCGCTCTCCAACGATATCGAATCCCTCAAACGAAGTCGACCCACTGCCTTATTTCATCTAATCTCATCTAACGTCGCCCATGTATTCTGTCCGTCAGTTTCTGGAGAAGGACCCGTCGTTGACGGAGCCGGTGATACTAGCGCTGCTCAAGTACTGGCCCAAGACGCACAGTCCCAAGGAGGTGATGTTCCTCAACGAGCTGGAGGAGATCCTGGACGTGATGGAGCCGGCCGAGTTCCAGAAGGTGATCACGCCGCTGTTCAGGCAGCTGGCGCGCTGCATCTCGTCACCTCACTTCCAGGTGAGAATTTGTGAAGAGTGAGAGGTGAGAAGGGATGAGTCGTGGGAAATGAGTTTGGTGAGTGTGGTGAAGTGAAAAAACTACACCCCACATGAGGGAGCTGCATTTTTTTAGGATAGTGAGGGTGTTGTTAAATTACGGTGCGACCAGACAGTATTTTTGCGGTGAAAACCGTGGGCGATGAAAGCACGTTATGCTTGGAGAACTTTGTGTAGGTTTGAGAATGAGTGTGAATGGGATGATAATGATGGACTGAAATATTGAAGACATGAGAGTGATGCTGTAAGAGGACATAGACATGTAGAACATTTATGACAGGCAGTGTTTGAGTCAGAATCGATACTCTTCTTTTATTCATTCATTTAGTCATTCATTTCTTTATGCTAATACGCCTTAGCGAGTGTCTAATGTGAAATATTCATGTTTACGCATAATATGCGCACGTGTGTTGTGCACGGCTGCCTGGTGCCGAACTTACATCGAACTTTGCCGTCGCGTTTACCACAGTGTTTACCGCAAAGTTTCCAGCCGCCCCTGCTAGTTAGTCTGCTATCAACCGGGCGTTCAGGATTGTCTGGTTTACCGAGTCTTCGAGTGCGCTACTCCAAAACGGGCAAAACGGTTTACTAGGGAATTTAATCATAGCTCTTGCTTTACTGCAGTAAACAAATCAAGGATATATGAGGAGTAAAACAGCCATGCGGCTGTAGGGACCGGGCGCTAATGATGAAGCCTGGGAAAATGACTATATAGACACATGTGGCAGCGACCGGGAACTATTCTGGCGGCAGTGTTAACCGATTTTCTAATGTCTAGATTGTGTATTTTATCCGAAATACAGTCAGCAGTATGTTGAAGATGATCAAAATAAACGAGCATTCTATAAGCTTGCATATTTTTTACTCTACTCACTGTATCCGACACATCCCTCACTACTTACTGAGTTGTGTACGGACGACTGAACGTGTGACGTTGTCGTACCCCCAGGTGGCGGAGCGGGCGCTCTACTACTGGAACAACGAGTACATCATGTCACTGATGACGGAGAACGCCAGCGTCATCCTGCCCATCATGTACCCGGTGCTCTACAAAAACTCAAAGTCACACTGGAACAAGTGAGTCCCGAAAGTGGGCACAGCAACCAGCATATTGATCGAGTGTTTTTTATGATTACGGAGGGTCGGTTTCGCCTCATTTTAGTAACAATTGTGGGCATCAATCTGTATGAGGCGGTTTTTTATTGTTGAATTGGCCGGGTAGCTGCTATCTTTGAGGCGTATGGAGGAAATGGAGCTTGCATTATGCGTTTTTATGGTATGCGCTGAACAGCACAAATATTCTAAAAATTATTAGCTATTTTGTCATATTAGTGGGAGCGAGGTTCCTGTATATGAATGTTCTGTCGCCTGCCCCCGCCTTATTATTTCATTGCTCCTCATTAGAGTTGCAAAGTTTCCCTACCGCATTACCGGCATGCCGGTAATTTTTCACTACCGCAGGTTTTTTGTGGTATCTGGCATGTCTTGCCGGTAGCATGCCGGTATTTTTGGTTTTGCACAAAAAAAAAAATTATTAGCATATGATTCAAACTTTGGACACTAAGAGGAAAATGTGGCATCTGTTGTAGGGGTAAACTGGAATCAACAATGCAGGTTTTTTAGTATGCCGGTAATTTGGTGGTGTTTTTGCTTTGGGCGTGGTAGCATGCCGGTATCCCCCAAAAAATTGTGGGGCGGGGCGGTGCCGGTAGCAGCCTTTGGGGGAAACTTTGCAACTCTACTCCTCATATGACGCCGCTCATGCCCGTGTAGGGGAGAGTGGGGTAATTTGGCCGGTGGTGTAAATTGGCCGCCCCCACCTGTACGATGTCTTATAAAAGTGAGTGAAATAACTCTAGTCTCTATTCATTTGTCATGGGTAGAAATAACTGGAGGACAAATGTCAAAACTTTGCCCCTCGTAGTTTTATTCAAAATTAATAAAACGTTAATTTCATTAGAAAATGGTAACTTTTACTTCTGTTTACAAAGTTGTATAACATGTAGTATTTGGGCTAAAAACGAATTCAGACATTATAGCGCCATTCTTGGGGGTGTTCAGCGGTTCCAAGAGCAATTTTATCTAATTCCGTACAGCCGTGATGACTTTATAGACATAAATTTTCAGAATGGCAATATGGGGTAATTTGGCCGGGACTAGTGGGGCAACTTGGCCGGTGCGCTCATGGTCACTATGCTGGGACGGCCGAGTTTTCATGGTCAATTGTACCATAAATGACATGATTCATGACCAACTTTGACTACTTTGATGCCTTACTTCCGATTGGTCAACTGTAAGAGCATGTGACGTCATCAAAGGTTACCAAACGTTTTTTGCTAATAAATCCTTACAAAAAAATGGTACAGCCGCACAAATGGTCTCATTCTGTTCAGCTCGCCAAGGCGCATCGAATGATATGCATGATGACCTTGAAATCACGTGACCTTGAGGTTAAGCGACCTGATGCAACGTGACCTGAGGTCAACCTTTGACCTTGACTTCTCAAGGTCAACACATATATTTTTCGATGCGGACTGACGAGAGAATTACGATGGTACTCAAAGTTTTGGCCTAGCTTGATTACTTCAAAAGTTATTCGTAAAAAACGGTGATCGCATCTAGAGCCGCTAATTTGGCTATTTTGACCCCTGTGACCCCTGAGCCAACCTCCAAAATGCAGCAAATGCGTCATAGGACACACGTCATTGCTGAATCTGAAGCTGACTCGCAATATAACAGAAAATCCCGACCGCAAACTAACACCGGCCAAATTGCCCCACACCCCCGGCCAAATAACCCTGCTAGTGGGGCAATTTGGCCGCCTTGCAGACCTTTGTAATACGTCACAATTTCAATATAAGTAATTACTCTATCATTTCAAGTTCACTGTCCAGTAAAGTAAAATGAATGCGACACCTGCCAGCGTTGAGAAAATGCAGAAATGTGTCGTCAATTTTAAGTTATATCGTTTTCTAAAAAAAGCGGCCAAATTACCCCACTCTCCCCTATGGGTATTCCCAGTTTGTTTCTGCACTCCGCTGGGCGCGTTCATTTGCGGCCGGATGTTACGCGGGCACAATGGACTGTGTGCGTCTCAATAGCAGCGAGCGGTGGCTCCCCGGGCGGAGCACGATACTGGTTGGCGAGGGCGGCACAATGAGAGACGGACCGGCCCCATAGAGCTAGCGGGGACCAGACGGGTGGGATATACTGGCAATAGATACTCGTTAGGCTGAGTGGTAGTGCAGATATGTGTCCCTAATCGCCGGAATCTGTGTGTATGTGCATTGTGCACAAATGTCGTTTTACCTTAGCTCGATTTTTCCAGCCTGTTAGTAAGAAATGGTATTTGTGTGGCTGTGTGTCTGCCTCCATTCTTAAGCGTGTTTAGTTATTTGTGCGTGTTGTGTTTCAGGACGATTCATGGCCTCATCTACAACGCGCTGAAGCTGTTTATGGAGATGAACCAGCGACTGTTCGATGACTGCACGCAGCAAAATAAACTGGAGAAACAAAAGTCAGTACAAAATTTGTACAGTTTGTAATCGTCAGCTTCATCAACCTTTGCTTATTGCCAAATTGTCAGGGAACTCAGATTTGTTTTTCAATAGAAAAACACAATTATAAAGAAAAGTGTTTTAACTATTGACAACAAAGCTTCGGTTATCGATCGTTTGGTAATGGAATATTAGCTGATTAAGGATATCTTTTCTGTTCTGATCCAATTGAACTGGCATCTAGAATTATATGGATTGTATTATGGATGCTGTCGGAAATTTGTGTAGCAGTCTCCATAGTCAAACTAGCAGGGCTAGCAGTTGAAGTGTGCACGTTGATATATTCCTACAAACTTTTTCTTACATTTCCTCGCACATAATCATACTGTTCCCACATTTGATATCATACATCGGTCCCATTTTCACATACACCTAAACTTTCGTCTGCTTTTAAATTTTCTCGTCACATTCATGCCCCCGCCACCTCAGATATTGGCCGATCCAGACTGACCAAAACCTCCACGCTCTGCTCCTCCGTCCAGGGAGAAGGAGAAGCAGCGCCAGCAGGAGGAGGCCTGGCGCCGGGTGGTCGAGATGGCCAAAAAGAACCCCGACTACCCGGCGCTGGCGTCCGAGCTGGACCTGGAGCCTCCGTCGTCCTCCTCAGGAGCCGCCGCCGCCGCCGCCGGGGGAGCGCCGGCCGCGGAAGACGACGAGGGCAGACTGGACGCCGATAATATACGGAATAATGCTAAGGAGGTGAGTGTCTGGGGGAGTTCGAGGAGGGCGGCGATAGTTAGGGGGAGGGAAGAGTGCGGATAGGCGCCCTGGGGCACTAACAGACATGTTATTTTGTTCCTGTGCAATGGTCTTGAGCGTTTTCTGTTTTCAGTTATGCTCCCTAGTTTAAGAGTGAGGGATGTGTATTTGTTGCTGATCTTCTTCAGCTTGATGTGGTTTCTGTTTTATCATGTCGCTTCTAAGTTTGTCGAATTTTGGGCCTTTTGTTACGAGTTATGCGGTGTCTGTTGCGTTTTTGTGTCCAGTCAATCGTACCAGCTGCACATAGTTTCCTTCACCTCTGCAGTCAGCATTAACTCCTCCCCCTCTCACGTAACCCTGATCCTCTCCCTCCCCGTGTATCCTGCTCCACCAGACTCCGGGCACCCCCCGCCCCTCGGTCCGCCCGTCGGACGACGCCCGTCGCGCCGGAGGCCCCGGCGCCGGCCCCAGCGGCGGCGCGGTCCGATGATCCCGATATGGACATTATTTCCTGTGCTGGCCGCTGGAATTGTGCACTGTGAGTCTGAACCCGACCCGAGCGAGAAGCCTGACCTGCACTGATATCCAGAACTGCGAGTGCAATCTAAACATACGCTAGCAGGCAGGTTTTGTGCGCATTTTTCCTGTGATTCCTGATGAATGATTGCGCGTTCTTTCATTTGAAGTGCCGCCTACACAGTATGATGTTTCAGGAATTGCACTTGGACGTTTTTTGTTATTGTATTCTACGTATTGTCCACTTGCTATTGGATTGGAAGCGGCCAATGATATTTATTTGTCGACCCTGAAGCCACTCCATTAAATTGGAGGGTTTCTTCGGTCCGTTATTGGCGGCACACGTAGGCTGAACGACACCCTGACGCCCTTGTCTCGTCCCCAGATGGCCAACAGCGTGCCTGGCGGCAAGCCGAAGCCGCTGCTGCGGAAAAAGTCCGAACTGCCCCACGATCCGAGCACGCAGACCGCGCTGAGCGACCACCGGCGGCCGGACGCGTTCCTCGCTGCCAACGCCGAGCTCAAGAACAACAGCTAGGGCGGCCGCGCGCGCGCGCTCGCTGCGCCGCTGCTCGTCACTGTCGTGTCACCGTCCGTCGCGGACGGCACTGTTGTTGGTTGTTAATACGTGCTGTGGCTGGCCGCCGTCACCGGAGCGCGACGCCAGCGCCGCGCGGCGGCCGCTCTGTGAACTAGGCCGTGCCCGGAGCCGAGCTGATGTGATACGCATGTGTCCCACATTCCACAAGGCCCCCTCTACTTATACGATGCGTTGCCGCGCGGTGTCCCACTCGCCGCAGTCCATACTTCTGGGGCGGGTGGTAACTGGTAAAGTGACCGGTGTGATTTTACCCTATGTTGACCCATTCGAATCCAACAAATCGGTTTTCGAAGAGCGGCTTTGTTGTGTTACGCATGTGACAAAATGTACATTTTTGTGCAATAAATGGTAGAAATGTTAGCGCGTTTAAGTCATGTTTAGTCGTAAGTATTCTCGAGCGGGGGGGGGGGGGGGGCAGGGCGAAGAACGGCAGCACTTCGATTCCAACATGAATAAGCGGCTAAGAATAGGGTGAAAAATGATCGGATATTTGTGAGATGATGTTTTTCGTACTCCAGCGTAGATGGAGATGGGTAGATGGGTAGCCATACGGCTTCCACGGTTGACAGTGATGACATCAGTCATCTTTTTGCAAGCTCGTTAAAGAGCTTGCAATCATCTCACGCTCTCAGTCCCAGCGGATAAAAACAACACCTAAGAATGATCGGATATATGCTGGAATTGAGCGGCTTTGTGTGCTTGCTTCAACACTTGCATGCTACTCGACTTTTACAATACGTCCTCTGGACTTGTGTTTCTGGTATAGTTTTTTATCGGTATGCTGTTGTGTGTAGCTATTCTTAAATCTTAATGTCGGGAAATAAAATATATCCAGATGTGTGAGGCTTAGCATTCCACTGAAATGCATTTGTAGTTACAACCCAAACAGCCAAATATGATTGAAATTGTCGACATATCTTTATTTTAGAGCGAATAGGCCACGTTCTATAAATGACTTGAGTGAATAAGGAACTTATCGACCAGAATAGCAACCTGCTGACAGTGATTTGAAGGAAATTGACGCTGATTGAACATATAAACCGAATTAAAAGATATGGGATTCGCAGCGATCGATCTTTTGCTGGTCGGTGGCCAGTCAGTGCCGCATCGACCAGACCGTAAAGCCGCTTGATTGGAGCCTGAACGTCACGAATAGTAGAATCGAACACTGCGCGAACTGCGAAGGCTTTCTTCAATCAACGTCGATCAATCGATACAAGCAGACTAATTAATCTGCTTTCAATTTCGAATATCAGCTTTCACCAATCACCAGTGGGCAGTTTGGTGTCTATCAGCCACCAGGCATAGCAAAGGTTTTAACATGAATATTTTTTGAATGGTTATTGGAACTGTTCACCGTATCGGCTACGGGCGTGCTCCTATGGAAGCTTGCTGCATGGCCCAGGAGATAAAGTTGCCCCGTGCCCGTCCAGCCCGCAATAGGGGTCGAGGCGTGGAGGAGAAGGATTTGACTATCCTGAAGATGGAAACGACGGTACGGAGGAGCCGTTAAGTCGGCCCAAATCTAATAACATTTCATTTCAGATCGGCCGGGCCTTGCAGAGCCATTGTCGACAGATTTGGACCGGAAGGAAGGGCAGACATTGGTCCTCATCCCAATCCTTATAGAAAATAATTTACATCTTCGAGTTTCGACGGCCATCCAGACTAAGCAGTCACTTGCACGTCCCGTGAGTTGTGATGCTATTGCTATAACAATTAACACCGGTCGGCAGTCCAGATCAGTGATCTCATGCTGATGCTCAGCCCTCAGCATACAAGAAACCAAACAGAAAACGTACGTACGGTTCTCCAGGGTATTAGTCGTTGGTCGCTCGGCGAGCGGGAGGGCAACCAGTTCCGCCCCTGTATCGCGTGACCCCTTGCTCCGCCCAGTTACGCACGAGCGTACTCCACGCCGCGTAGTAGCGTGGGGAGGGGAAGGTTAGAATGGTGGCATGTGTAGAGGCTAGAACCGGTTTCCACCGCCATGCCACCGCCCAGCGACATGGAGGGGGGTCAGTGACCAGGGCGCAGGTAAAGGTCAGAGGTCAGCTATAACGTAGAACTTTGTGTCTCCCTCCCCTCCGCGTGTAACGACCGCACGACAGCGGCCGGCCGCCGATCAGGCTTGACATGTCAAGGTCACCCGCAGTCAACGGGCTCAGAGGGTTGGTCGAGTGCGCGTCCGTGGTTGACGACAGTCTCGACCATGTGCTATGGTGCCGATAGACTAGCGTGGGTAATAAGTTTTTGTTCAGCGCATATGGCTGCTGGGGTGTGTCATCTTGATATGATGCTTTGTAACATGTATGATACGCTTAAAGGAAATAGTTCACTTTCCTGAAATTAGTATTTTGCTATGGATTTATGTTTTTTTATGCTCAAAATGATCCGAAAATAAAACAAAACGTTTTTGTAAAAAGGATTATTTTCTATATTTTAGTATAAGAAGAACTATATTCTATATAAAATAATGTTTGACGCGGAAGCTTATTACGCGTTGACCAATCATATTGCGTAGGACAAACCCATCGGCTGTAAGCAGCATTCTGATTGGCTGACGATGACGTGACTGCATTCCTCAGCAAGGCACGCATTCCTCTGCAAGGCACTCTTTTCGGAACGAAAAATGGAATATCTTCGTCTAGGGTGATCGTTGGGCCGTAAAAGCTTCTGATTTGTGCTAGTCTCAGCGCAAGCAACAAAACTGCTATTCCAGTTCCAAACCCCATGTTAAAAGTGAACTATTTCCTTTAAAACCTCGCTGGCAGTGGCCGAGAGGAGAGGGGGGGGGGGCGGGGAGGGGGGTGCCGCCTCCACAGTCCACATGTTTATTTGTGTTGACTGTTGATAGCTGCGAGAGCTGAAATTTGGCAAGCGTGACCTTTGATTCAAGCTGAATTTTTATGACAGCAGCTGTATTTTCACCCTCGCCCATATTGGTGTTTTGCCAGCATCTATCGTAAAGGGGGGGGGAGGAGGGTTCGTTGGACCCCTTTGCCGTTCAGCCCCTAATCGAGCTAGAGCTTCGCGGAAAAAGAGCGTATTGCCCGTGACGAGAGGAGGCCGATGATACCAACTTTTAAGGTCCTAGGTCATTGGTTGACAGGTCAATATAACTCAAAAGTCGGGGAATCGGGACCTGTTAGAGCTTCGTAAAGTGAAGCTGTTATAGGGTTTTGCGGGGTGCTGATCACGAAATTCAAGTTAGTTTTGATCACAGATGATGTTTTCATGCATTTAGGCCAGGTCGGGTCAGCTCAGGGGAACATGTAGAACTCGAAAGAGTGAACAAAGGTCATCAAAGGTCAGTGACCTGACTGACCTTCACGTGACCTTGATACCCACTAGAATCCATGGGATCAACATCCTTTCACATGTTCGATCGCTTAAAGCCACAAAAAGACAATAAAACGCGCTCTACTCGAAATACGCCAAAACGCGATTCCGGCCAAACATGGTCTCGGAAAACAGGTCACAAGTCAAAGGTCTTTTGAGTCAGGGTCATGCAAATTATAGGGTAGGCTTAATATTGATTAACTCGAGGGTACTGAAAGTTTCGTCGCAATCAGCCGCTTTTTGCGCAAGTTATTTGCGAAAAACTGAGGGTAGGAGGTCTGTTCGTCACCCTCCTACAAGTGCGAAGGTTAAGGTCAGGCCGTTAACCAATGACGTCAAAAGTGAACCTCTGTAAGGTCCCAAAATGTCGCGACGTCGCAGCACCCTTCGTGCCAGGGGACTTTTCAACGGGGAATAAAGCTTATATGATCTAGTACTATCTCCCAGAGGCCTCACAACTTGTATTATTAGATCTAGTACTATTAATATGTAGCTATCTCGTATTTTTCTTAAGAGTCACCTGAAGTCAGGTCGGTCACGCAGCCTCACGATTATTAATCAATTGGGAAAAATGAAAACTGTTATTTTGGTGCCGGGAGCCATCTAAAGCTGTCTCAAGCGCATGAATTCGCGGTTTTATACAATCTTTGCAAGCCCCAGCATTCACTATTACATTCTTAAATTTGGGCGACTTCATTTATGACGTCACTAAGGTCACAGGAGATTTCACCAAAAAGTCCCGAACAAATTGAGCTAGCGAGTCGGGAAGCCACCAGTGGACTTGTAAGGACCTACCGAATCGAAGAACCGATATGACCTCCTTGAGCCAGCCTCGTGGCCTGCCTGAGTGGCTCTGTCCTGACATGACCTGAGGTAGGGGAAGCCGGGGGAAGCCCGGCATAGTAAGCTCTTTTTCATTTTTATTACATACCATACGTGCTGTATAAAATGTTGATATCCTGCTAGCTAGCTAAGTTCATTGGCCGTGTTTTCCCAAAAATTCGGTTTCGTGGAATAAGTATAAGGTTGAGAAAATCGAATTTTAAAAAAGTGTTGATTTTTCTGGGGTAAGCCCGGCATAGGGGTAACGCCGGCCACCTCCCCAGCGCTTTACAACGAATTGATGAAACCATTATGTGTTTTCCAAATATTAACGGAAAGTGAAATATTAAGGTACTGATTAGCTCTGGACATCTAAGAGTTTATGTCACTACTGGTATTTTAGCTAGCGTCTACTACATATACAGTACAGGTCGATGAAAATCCTGATGCAAAATTGACAAAAAATGTGTATTTCAAAATTCCTTAAAATTTATTTTTCTTTATACCTTAATGCATCATATTGCACATCATTCGACTCGGCTGATGAAGAAGAACACAACGACACCATTTTTGAAGCTCTAGCTTCATTGTCTGTCGCGTTATCTGCAAAAACGTAGTTTGACCCTGGTTGACCTTATGTGACATGACTGGCTTTGTCTATGATAACATGTTTATTTTCGAAATTTATCTTTGATCTACAGGGTGGGCCAAAAAGGATGGAAACATTTTAAACTCGCATAAAACATGCAATATTGCATGCAGGTGACTGAAAATGATACCAAACGAGAGTATATTTTGTGGAAATTCATAATGACATCATGCTCAGCTGCTTTCTCTCGTTTTCAGTCTGTCGCAGTAGATGTTCGAGGAGACCGCCTTCGCGAGACAGGCACAGAGCGGCCCGCCTGACGACTAACCCGATAGCCCGACGACACATGTCCTCTGGTATGACTCGCACAGCCTTGATGATCGCTCTCTTCAGGCCACAGAAGCTTGCTGGACCTTCTTTGTAGACCTGGCCCTTGAGATGACGCTACAGGAAAAAATATATAGGGGTCAAGTCAAGTGAGCAGACGGGCCAGTTCCGACTGGCACCGCGGGATATCAGCCGGTCACCAGAGTGGTTCTCGATCCACTTGAGCATTGTTTTGCTATGTGAGGAGACACACCGCCTTGCTGGAACCACATGAGGTCCAAGATAATGCCCTGCGTCGCTTGATCTCACTTCAAGAACTTCTTTAGCGTCGCTTGGTAGGTCAGCCACGTCGCTCCCACCCTCGAACCGAAGTGGAACTGGCCTGTCTGCTCAACCGACCTGAGGCTGACCCTACGGATTTTTTCCTGTAGGGTCATCTCAAGGGTCACCGGTCAGGTCTATAAAGAAGGTTCTGTAAGCTTTAGTGACCTGAAGAGAGAGAGAGAGATCACCAAGGCTGTGCGAGTCATACCAGAGGACATGTGTCGTCGGGCTATCGCGTCAGCCGCCAGGCGGGCCGACCTGTGCCTGTCTCGCAAAGGTGGTCTCCTTGAACATTTGCTGTGAGAGACTGAAAACGAGAGAAAGCAGCTGAGCATGATGTCATAATGAATTTCCACAAAATGTACTCTCGTTTGGTATCATTTTCAGTCACCTGCATGCAATATTGCATGTTTTATACGAGTTTAAAATGTTTCCATCCTTTTTGGTCCACCCTGTAGGTGTAAACCAAACCTGCTCAGTACCTATTATCTCATGGAAAACAGTGGTTTAGTGGCATTGCTCTCGGTTGGGGGTAGGCTTGGCCACTCGCCCGGGGTTACCCCAATGTGCTAATTTTTATTTTAGAACAGCGATATTCGAAAAAAATGTCATACTTAAGCCAGCCTGCCTCGTCACCCCTCAGTACAAATACTTAAACGGTCCTTACATAACATTCGTATAAATATTAGTACTGTATGGTATAGCATTAACAGTGAAAGATATCTCACTTTTTAGCTAAAAACCCTTAAAATATCATTTTTGCGCTATAACTTTAACAATATGCAATTTTTGTCAGCCTTAACTTTTTTGCTGGCGTTACCTTAGCTGCCACGCTGAAAGGACAAACAGTTGAGCATTTTATTGTGAATAATTTAGCCGGAAACGGGGTGGCCGGGCTTCCCCCGCGCCCGGGCTTCCCCCGGCTTCCCCTAAACACCTTAAATTGACCTCAACCAAAACAAAGTGTATACTATTCGATGCGCTTGAGCATGCAAAACTCGATGGTGCCATTTCCTTGGCTCTGTAACCACTTATGGTGAAGTTGTTTACCAAAAACCGATCCCGCGACTTGGAGCACTTATACTGACCTCAGAGTTTATCGGTGGACCTGAGACATTCAACTCGGGTACCAGTTGCTGCATCTCATACGACGCACGCGCTCAGTTTTATCCGCAAGGCGCTAGCTCAATTAGGGGCAAAAAGACGGAGAGGGGTCGTAATCGCCCCCCCCCCCTCGGCCGGGGTATATGCAGAAAACCCAAAATTCCGTTGAGGGTTAAGCACTGAAGTGATTATTATGATGCGAGAAGGTATAGGTCAAAACAAGTATGCACACGAGCAGATGTGAATAAAACTGTGTTTGAGGTAGGGGAGAGCGGGGTCAAATGTAACACGGGGCAATTGTAACAGTGTTAATAATTCATAAACTTACCAATAGAATGAGCTGATGTTCAGACCGAAAATGCGTAAGTCTATACTGCCTTTCCCAACGGAGTTTGAAGCGAAAGTGCCGGGTATGTCGATGGCTGTGCACAGTAATGTGTTTTTGAGAGCATTTTGTAGATTTTTATGCCGTTATATTTGATTAGCTCATTCCCGCCATTGAAAAGATATCGACTTCAGACTTTGTGTAAGCGTTGGCAGGCTTGTTGTCGATAAATTGAAAGCATTAAATGCTGCCTACATGCAACATCTTTTTGCGCCAGTTTCGTCTAAAATATGTCAAGGCGCGACGGGGACAATTGTAACATTTTTGCAGGGGTCAAATGTAACAGGTTATAGGTCAGTGGCCATTATGTCAAAGTCGTCAAATTTTCAAGGGAGATGAAACATTGCTAGAATTAAGAGAACTGTAAGTTTTGTCGCAATCGGCAGCTTTTTACGGGATTTATTTGCGAAAAACCAAGGCAGAGGAGGTCCATCCAACCCCTGTATAAGTGCGAGGTTTTATGCCTTTTTCCTGAGAAGAACCGTCCCTACCAAGTCTAGGAAGATGAACAAGTGTTCAATACTTTTGTTAAATCAAAGTTTTGGAAAAAGTTGTGTTGCTGTAGCCTGTAAATGAACATGTTACAATTGTCCCCGGGTGGTGTTACTTTTGACCCCGTATCTGGGGTGAATTGTAACAGCTGAATTGACTTTTTCGAACGACAATTTTGACCCGAAAAAGAAGTTATTTCGGAAATGTTTTAACTGCATTTTAAAGACAAAACATCATAGCTTCTGAAAATAAAAGAAAGAGCTTTATAGCTGCAAACGTGTTTGCACCAGATGATAAAATGCAAAAAATGTTACAATTGACCCCGTTCTCCCCTATGCCTTTTTATTATACATTCGATTTGCTTTAGTTATTGGTAAGAACAGATACAACCAAGAAGAGCGCCCCTGAAGAAAAGGTGGCGCACCGGACGGGTGCGATTTTAAGGTCTAAGGTCAGTCGGGGACCTTTAAGATCCGATCAAGCGCTGCATGTTAGGGTTACAAAAAAAAAAAAAATGGGGGCAAAAAACATCCCGATTTTGGCAGCATCGTCATGCTTTGTCACGGCACTCATCCACTCCCTCGGCCGAAATATTAGCTCCTTTTTGTATGAGTTCTGGCATAATCCCGCTTATTATGCTGCATGTTGTTTGCCATGAAAAAAGCATGTTCAGCTACGTTCTACGCAGTGCGCACTAACCTAACCACCATCCCATCATCCACCACTAGCCACCATCCCGTTCTGTGATCCCTTCCACCCCACACGAATCAGCCGAGACACTAGTCAGTCGGGCTAGCGCTATCCTCCCCTCCCTTCCTGACTGCACAGGGCTAAAACCCACGGCCGAGACTTCCCGAGCGCTACCTCTGACCCCACGCGGTCCGAAGGGTCGGCCGATGCCTAAGGGCGCGCCGCGCGCCGGCCACCCGGATAGCCTCTGCCGAGTCTCCCTTCCATACACCGTTTACTACGCGCTCGATTCATTCATGATTCTGTGTTTCCGCGTCCCTCTCGCTAGGTGGCACCATAGATGTCATAGGCGATCCCAGGAAGATTGCGGCCAGAATGCCCCAAACGGCAGAAAATGAGTTTTTTTGTGGATATCTCGGAAAGTATTTGGCATACAACGATGCAATTTCACAGCCTCGTGGTAAATGTGCATACACATAATTTGGGTTGATACTTATGTATTTGAACATTATATAGGACCAGATATGTCCGAAAAAGCAAAACCAACAAGACTTTTACTGGAGAACCGTACCTACCTATTGTTCCGAATAAGGTCGGCAGATGTCGTTAGCGTGCAGCGCAGCACCGCGAGCCATCAGCTGATGCGTAGATGGCAGTCGTTTGTTGTCAAGGCGAGTCAGCTGGAGCGGAAAGACTCGGGGCCGGTCGGCATGGCAACCGCCAGCAACAATACGTGCACGTGATTTTCAGCGCGTGCGCTGCTTGATTCAATTGAAGAACGAGGACGTTCAAATGTCCATTCATTTCCATTGACTCATTCACTGTGATGGTGTTGTGGGTCATTGATTTCTAACTGAAGAGTTGCGAGAAGATCCTGATTCGTGGCAGCTGTCCGGTACAGTGGATTTCTGAGCTCGAGGCCAACTTTTTTAGATGAGTGACGACTGACGTCTATCAGGTGGGTCCGTGTGCACTATGCAGTACGGTGATGTGTGATATGCTTTAACCCGCGCCGGGCCGGTGCTCCGCGACTTCCGCGCCGGGCCGGGGGGAGTCTTACTCGGCTCCTGGGCCACGTAGCGACACGCGGTAAGCGGCATTCGAAAGAGCGTCAAAAATAATGATGGATTACGGAAACACTTCAAAACTGCCAACGGCTAACTCGGGAACCAATAGAGCTGCAGCGCCGTGGAAAAGCGCATTCGATAGCCCTTTTACACACCTTTCTGTATTATGTTCTCAGATTTGACAGGTCAACGGTTTAGCCTCCAGAGGTCAAAAACTGTAAAAATAACAGTTTTCACGAACATGGTTTGCGTCAATAACTTTTGACTCAAGAGAGCCACAACATTACTTTTGGTAGCATCGTGTTCCTCTCATCGAGACGCGTCGAATGAACTATTTGTTGACCTTAAAAGGTCATTTTGAAAATTTGACCTCAGGTCAAGGTCATGAGTCATGACCTGACCGGAAAGGGTCATGTTGCATATCAGTCGATCCGTATCGTCGAGATGAATACATCTGACGTGTTTTCATCGCCCTAGCACGTCTTTATCAAAAGTTATAGCCGAAAAACTGCTGGTGACCATTCCTGACCAGAGATGACCTCAGGGGCACACAGAGGGGTCACAGGTACATTTTTCCGATTCCGTGTAATGTTTACCTATGAATTGATGCTTGAGAGGGTTTTGAACATCATTCGTCCAAAAGAGGCGCATTTCAATTTTCTCCCGTTGACTTATAATGGAGAGGTCGCAAAATTGACCTTACCTTAGGTCACCGATATCAAAATTCCGAGATAAACATTTTGTACATACCGTTACTATCAATCGCTGAAAGTTTCAAGGCGATCGTTTAGTCGGTATAGCTATGACGAGGATTGAAACTTTCTGAGGTGATGTCACTTGACCTGACCTGATGACCTGACCTTTAGAGCCCTGCCCTGGGTCTGAAATTTTCACAACATGTGTGGAAAAGATGCATGAACACTGAACAGGTGTGCCAAAAACGGTGGCGCTCCACGACGCCGTTTTTGAGATATCTGCGAAAAACCGCAGGGGGGGTGTTCAAACACCCCCCGGCCCGGCGCGGGTTAACTTCAACCGGACATTTGTTGGCTGCTGATGAGCTGATAGCTGTTGTATACCTATATCTATGCCAAGTCAGCATTTGGTTTGGCTTAAATCCGTTTTGTCCCGGAAGCTCCGGCATGCCCGATTTTTGCCGGTGTAAACGGAACGCCGTCGGAACAGGGGGTTGAGGTCGTTTTAACCCTCGCCGGACCTAATATACAGGGTGTCCCAAAAAAATGTACCTCATTTGAAATTAAGATATCTCAGTGTCTGAGCATACAATGATCCTAAATTTGGTACCATATGAAAGCTCATTCCATAGCATTTTGTTTGATATAAACTATTTTACTGTACGTTACGTGACAGCCGAGTGATAACGAAAGAGCAAAACCTTTGCAATTTCGCACTTGAATTCCTGCCACAAGTGTTTCTAAATTGTGTCTCATGTCAACTGAAGACATCTCAGAAAATACGCACGTGATAATTACTATATATTAACGCACGCTGAATTTCATTAGAGCACGCTCGTGGCAATAACGCACTGGCTCTCCCAAATTCGACAACTTCGAATCCCCAGTGAACGCACCGCAAAGCCTAATTCAATATACCCTGCCGCAAAGTATGTATTAATATCATATATTTTATTACAGCTAATTTAATGGCAGTTAACGGCAGTTAATGCTCCACATCTTTCATTTTGAACAATGGGGCAACTGAACAAGGAGGAAAGGATTCAAGTTGCAAAATTATACCTCCAAACCGGCTCTGTGGTGCAAACACAGCGGAAATTAAAGGCCCACTTCAAAACAAAAAAGCTCCTCCCACAAGTGTGCAAAAAGTGTGTGGACACCATCAGCCTCCAATGGCTACAGCAGGACGGGGCTCCTCCACACACTTCCGAGATCAACGATGGTCTGGCTCAACGAGCGCATGGGTGATCGGATCATATCCCAGCGTGCCAACGTTAGCTGGCCGCCACACTCCCCAGACCTATCGCCTCTTGACTTTTATCTGTAGGGGTTCGTCAAGAGTGTGGTATACGCAAAAAATCCTCAAACTCTGGACCAGCTGAGGAACTCGATCCGGATATGCATCCGGAAAATCCCGCTTGAAACATGTGTCCGCGTAGCCCAAGAGTCCTAAAGACGCTCCGCCATGTCAATGTGTGCCGAGCGAAAGGGAGGCACTTCGAGCGTTAGCACGGCTGAACCTTTAACTGGGATGTGATGCGATGTGTATTTTTGTTATGTTAGCAATGCATGAGTGAAACCTAGTTTCAATATTTCTAATGATTTTTTGTGTTTTGTTCTGAGTTGCTGAAAATATCGGCAAAACAATTGAAAGCTTTTTCCCAGAAATGCCCGTGGAAATAGTTGAAGAGCGAAATTGCAAAGGTTTTGCTCTTTCTTTATCACTCGGCTGTCACGTAACGTACAGTAAAATAGTTTTTATCAAACAAAATGCTATGGAATGAGCTTTCATGTGGTACCAAATTTAGGATCAATGTATGCTCAGACACTGAGATATCTTAATTTCAAATGAGGTACATTTTTTGGGGACACCCTATATGCTAATACCTTGGTTTTCTACATACGCGCCGGCCGAGTTGGGGGGGGGGGGGCGGGTACGACCCTCCCCCCTCGCCGTTTCGCCCCTGGTGGAGCTAGCGCGTCGCGGAAAAGACGAGCGTGTGCGCCGTTACGAGACGCAGAGATCGATACTCGATTTTAAGGTCCTAGGTCAACCGGTGACCTCTCAGGTCAGGTCAAGTGCCCCAAGTTAGGGTTCTTTTTTGGTTAACCCTCGCACCGACGGGGGGGCGGATATCCGCCCCCCCCCCCCTGAGGTTTTTCGCGAATAGCGGGAAAACCGCGGCGCGTAGCGCCGCGAAATTTGGTATGACTATAACCTCATCAATTTTACACATGGTATGCAAGTTTGAACCTCCTACCTTTTAAGGTCAGGTCACCAGGTCACTTTGAATGACCCAACCTCAAGTCACTTTTTTGCAACTTTGTCACCGTGCCAGAGCTACAGTAGATGTCGGAGGCCTTTGAAAGTCGCAGGATATTATTAGGTCATTAGTAGCTACAATTTGTATATCTCGGAATTTTGATATCGGTGACCTAAGGTCAGGTCAATTTCGCGACCTCCCCATTATAAGTCAATAGGGGAAAAATCAACTCCCTGTTTTTACCACTAAAACGGGTCGGAATGGCCCCATATACCATACATGACTTCATATACGATAAACCTTCACTACCTTGAGGTCTGTTTTGCTGTTGGGCAGCTGTGAGGTCATGTGACGTCATCAAAGGTCACCAAAGGTTTTTGGCCAATAACTCCGTACAGGAACAAGATACAGACGCGTGGATGGTCTCATTGTGTTCAGCTCGTCAAGACGCATCGAATGATATACATGATGACCTCGAGGTCACGTGACCTGAGGTCAACCTTTGACCTTGACCTTTCAACATATATATCATTCGATGCGGATTGACGAGAGGATCACGATGATGCCCTTAGTTTGTTCCTATCTTGACTAATTCGAAAGTTATTCGAGAAAAACTCTCTCCATATCTAGCGCCGCCATTTTGACTTTTTCGACCCCTGTGACGTCATCTTTGGCCTGACCTGAAAATGACCTTAGTAAAAATTGTAGATCTTGGCCGTGCGTATCCGATGCCGTTTACCGCTTGTCGCTATCTTGCTTCGTTCTCGAGATCTCAGGGGGGGGGGGGCGGTCATCCGCCCCCCCCCCGTCGGTGCGAAGTTGGCGCAGACCCCCGTCGGTGCGCGGGTTAATAACTTCGCAAAAAACGGCCGCAGAGCCGCGAATTTGGCAGCATTGTGTTCGCCTCGCTCAGGCGCGTCGAATGCTATACCTTTTGTTTGGGTGAGGTCAACTTAGGGTGTTGACCTCAGGTCACGGTCAGGTCAGCGCCCCCAGGTCACGAACTTGGTCGAAGGAGGTCATTTAGCATATCATTCGATTCGGCAGGCCTTCCTGGGTTCATTGGTGGCTTTCCCGACTCGCTAGCCTAATTTGATCGGGAGTTATTGACAAAAAACTAACATGACTCTAATGACGTCATAAATGACGTCACGCAAGGTCAACATTGCAAAAGTGACGCATGTAACCTTGCAAGGAGTGCAAAATCACGATTCTGTGTGCTTGAGATAGTTGGAGCTCGTTCCCGGCGCCAGAATAGCAGTTTTCATTTTCCCAATTGACTTAAGCCTGAAACAGACTCTTTCCGCAGTCAGAAAATCACATGCGAGAGCCTATTCAAGCCCTGCTATTCAAGTACATGGAAGCACGCTCGCATCAACCGCACGCACCTCCCGCAAGCGATTGATGCGAGAAGAATTGTAATGTATTTGAATAGGCTCTCGCATGCGATTTTCTGAACGCGGAAAGAGTCTGTTTCAGCCTTTATAGGAAGTCAATGGGGAAAAAATCAGCTCCCTGTTTTTTTACCCACTAAAACGCGTCGGAATGGCCCCATATACCAAACATGACTTCATATACCATCAACCTTCACTACCTTGAGGCCTGGTTTGCTGTTGGCCAGCTGTAAGGTCATGTGACGTCATATCAGTTCACCAACGCCCAACGTTTTTTTTTTTTTTTGCCAATAACTCCTTACAGGAACTAGATATAGCCGCGCGGATGGTCTCATTGTGTTAAGCTCGTCAAGGCGCATCGAATGATATACATGATTACCTCGAAGTCACGTGACCTGAAGTCAACCTTTGACCTTGACCTTTTGAGGTCAACATATATATGATTTAATGTGGATTGGCGAGAGGATCACGATGATGCCCTTAGTTTTTTTCCTAGCTTGACTTATTCAAACGTTATTCGAGAAAAACTCCATATCTAGCGCCACCATTTTTACTTTTTTGATCCCTGTGACGTCATCTTTGACCTGACCTGAAAATGACCTGTGTAAAAATTGTAGACCTTATCCGTGCGTACCCCATGCCGTTTACCGCTTGTCGCTATCTTGTTTCGTTCTCGAGATCTCAGGGCAGTAGCGGCGGAACACCTTCAATTAAGGAGGGGGGGGGGGGGGGGCACTGCCGACTTTTGGTCCCATTCTTTCCATGCAAAGCCCATAGGGATAATGCCAAAATGCCAAAATCAAAGGGGGCACGGTGCCCCGGTGCCCTCCCCGTTCCGCCGCCTATGTCTCAGGGGGGGGGGGGCGGTCATCCGCCCCCCCCCCCGTCGGTTGTAAGTTGGCGCAGACCCTCGTCGGTGCGCGGGATTTAAATCCCCCTCCGGCACCTAGCTTTGGCTACACCTTCAGATATATTTTACGCTTATCTTGGAGTTTGAACTGTGCGTGTGTACTGTCTATGTTCCAGGACGACTGATCCTGATTTGATGTGTGTCCCACATGATACCTACGTGCATTGTGCATTGTGTAATTCTGATGCAATACAGATTGCAGTGGTGGTGTCTTACACGATTTATCTGTGTTCCAGGACGACTGACATCGATGCAATGCGGTGGTGGTTGGCGTTTATCGTTCTCCATGCGGCTCTGGTGCTGACGAGGGCAGGTACGTTTACAATGGCATATAGTAAGACATACCTCCTGGTATCTTATTGGATCATTTTATTCATTAGCGTAATGGCCTATGTAGCTGTCGTATAGGAAGACCAACGGACTAGTGCTATGTTGCTATTAGAGGTCACTGTCCACTGATATTGATAACACCAGGTCAGGTCACCAAGGGTCAGCACATGAGCCCAATTTTACTAGGGCTGTGTGATGCATGCTTTATGACCAATTTTTCATTTCAAACTCAATGGTGTTGATTATAAGACTATCAGGAACGGCTTAGGTCACTTCCTGGTGGAGGTCAGGTCAATGTCAGGTCAAATTTCAAAGGTGATATTTTTGCATAAAATGGGTATTGATCCGATGCAGCTCGTCACGGCGAGTCTAATGGTGGTCTTTGTTCAACCGTGGTCTAGGATTGCTAGAAATTGAGTGAAAATTTGATATAATCAATTTTGAAGTTTTTTTCGCTCTAACTTGGCCAAAAAGAGAGGTATCGATCTAAAATTTGGTATATGAATAGAAGTCGGTAAGGGCTATCACATATATTCGTTTTTTTTCCTAAAGTCGAAAAACGTTTTGGATTTTTTGGCAATTATATTAAAAAATAAATTTTTGGGTGTCAAAATCAATGTCCCAAAATTTGTCGATTTGGCTGGGAAACGACATCCAAATGAAATTCATTTTCCCACTCACACCACCAATTTTTAAGAACAATTTTCCTCTCCCACCAAAAAAAAAAACCTAGATTTTTTACCTAAAGAAAGAGCAGTTGGGTGGATGCCCAGTTCAGCATCAAGCATCCTACGTTTTTCACTCTTTTTGGATCTAATCGACTCAGCAGTTTTTCACTCTCTCCCCTCTTTTTGGTGGGTAATTTCCCCTCTGACACCCAAGACAAAACTCAATTTTGGGACACTGGTCAAAATTGAAAAAGAAAATTCGAGATAGTCATTTTGTAGCCCTTGTAATTCTACACCTTTCATGTCTCAGACGTTTTTCTCAGTATCTTCAACGGTATAGGCCTGATAGCTCTTCCCGGGAAACCTTTTTAGGGTCGAAAACGGCAGAACATGACGTCATTTGCGGCCATCCTATCATAGTCTTTGGATTTTTTTGGTGACAATGTGTAAAATTGATGCCCGGGGGTACTGAAAGTTTGGTGACGATCGGCGCAGCGGTTCTGGAGATATATCGAAAAGTCTGGAGGGGATATATGCCCCCACCCGCACCAGGGCGCGGGTTAACCCGCGCCCCAGTGGCGGTCTCAGCCAACTTCGCCCTAGTGGGGGGGGGGGGGGGCATATGTTACCACCCACCTCCAACTCAAAAACGAAGAGGGCTAGAAAAACGCGGTAAAAAGCAGTCGATAGCTCTCAATGCGTACGTTTGAAAGTATTTCGGTCATTTTTCATCTTAGAGCAATATTGGGGTCACTAGAGGTCATCAAAGGTTAAAGTTTGCCAAAATTCATAATATTTTTGAGAAAACATGCATTTATCTCAGGAATTACGCATGGAAAAGGGAATCGATAGCTTTTGAACTCTTGCGATAAGGTCATAATCAAAATTTACCTCAGGTCAACGGTTTAGCCTCCAGAGGGCAAAAACTCCAAAAATAGCTGTTTTTACGAAAAGTGTTTTTCGACAATAACTTTTGGCTTAAAAAAGCCACGACATTTCTATTGCCAGAATCGTGTTCCTCTCGCCGAGACGCGACGAATGAACTATAATTTGACCTTGAAAGGTCAACTTCAAAATTCGACCTCAGGTGAAGGTCATGACCTGACCGGAAAAGGTCATGTTGCATATCAGTCGATGCGTCTCAACAAGACAAACACAATGAGATCATCCCCAGGCCCCAGCGTTCTATCTCTTTCCAATCGCGAGTTATTGGCAAAAATCTGTTTGTAGCCTCAAATGACCTCGGATGACCTTTCTAGAGGCTATCAGCAAAAATGACACCTTGTACATCACGGGTGGTCCAAATCATTGTGATTCTGAAATATTTGGACTGTTCCTATGAGTACACACGGATCTAGAGGCATTTTCATTTTTCTCCATTGACTTGTAATGGAAAGGTCACGCCACTGACCTGACCTTAGGTCACGGATATAAAAAAAAAATCCGAGATATACAAATTGTAGGCGTCTATATCATCATGCAATCCACCAAGTTTAAAACCTTTCTGACAAACACTGCAGGCTGGACATGATTGCAAACTTTTTTAGGCTTGGTCAGTTAACTTGACCTGGTGACCTGACCTGACATGACCTGGGGTAAAAAAAAATCACACATTGTCCAAAATTGATGTACCAAAAGCTACCCCAAGCGTTTTTTTATTCACACGCAAAAAACGCGACAGGCAGGGCTGCGGAGTCGATGAATTTACGGCGATTCCGACTCCGACTCCGGCTTTCAAAAACCGACTCCGGCTCCGGCTCCGGGCAGAAATGTCGACTCCGATCGACTCCAACTCCCGACTCCGACTCCGCAGCCCTGGCGACAGGGTGGTAACCATGCCCCCCCCCCCCACTGGGGCGAAGGTTAACCTCAGGCCAAGGTATGGCCTGACTGGAGCAGGACATGCTAGTTATCAGTCGATCCGTACTGTCGAGCTGAACACAACTGAGGTCAAGGTGTTTGCATCGCCCTAACATACCTATCAAAAGTTATTGCCAAAAAAAGCTGCTTAAGACCTTCATGAACTGAGATGACCTCGGGAACGTAAGGAGTGGTCATAGGTGCAATTTTTCTATTCAGTGCCGATGTCAAGTTGGGTCGTATCCCGGTGCTTGAGATTGTAATGTGTAGATTGGCGTTCGTCGAAAAGAGACGCTTTTTAGTTTTCTCCCATTGACTTATCCCGCGCCCCGATGGGGGGATTTTGCCCCCCCCCCCTGTAGTTTTTCGTGAATAGTGAAAAACGGCGGCGCGCAGCGCCGACAAATTTTCAGTACCTACCTTTTGAGACATCAATTTGACACCTTCATAGAAAATTTCAAGTCATAGATCATCTTAGGTCAGGAGTTATTGAGGTCAAACTGAGATCATCTTCGAGCAAAAATGAGCAAAAATTTTGACCCCCATAAAATTGGTTTGATTTTTTTTTTCAAATAGCAAAAAAAATCCCAAAATTTTTTTTTTCGAATTTCGAAAAATCATAGTCCCTACCCTCTTCTATCTACAATCTACATACATACCAAATTTTAGATCGATACCTCCTTTTTTGGCCACGGTGTACCGAAAAAAAAAACTGTTTGATGAAGTCAAATATTCGAATTCAATTTTAAGCAATTTCTAGACCACGTAACGCAAAACAAAGACCACTTTAGACTCCCCGTGACGAGTTGCATCGAATCGATACCCATTTTATGCAAAATATCAAGTTTGAAAATTGACCTTATTTGACCTGACCTTGACCTGACCCTCACGAGAACATAACCTAAACTGGTCCCGGAGGCTCCCTGACCCACATAATCGCATTTGTCATGCAAAATGGATCATAAAACATGCATCACATGATATTTTCATATTTTGACCTTCAGTGACCTGACCTTTGTGACCTGACCTGGTATCAGTGACCTCAGATAGCAAAATATGTTTTTATGGACAATTCCCGATGGATAATTTTCAATGACATGCATTTTACTCTATTTTACAACGCATTTCTTGAAATACATGTAAACGGTGCAAATTCGACATTCGACCTGACCTGTGACGTCATCGGTTAGACCGAGGTCAATGAAATTGGGATTTGGGTCACAATATAGTTCCTCGTTGGGGCTTTCTAACGCCGTTTGCTGTTTGTCGCTATGTTGCGTGATTCTCGAGATCTTGGGGGGGGGGGGGCAAAATGGACCACCCCCTCATCAGATCGCGTTGCTCGGCAGACCCCATCAGAGCGCGGGTTATAATGGGAAGTTTGCAAATTTGACCTGACCTTAGGTCACATATCGTTATTTTGAGATGTAAATTTTATGCATACTGTTATTGTTATCTAACTATCGTTGAAGCTTTCAAGGCGATAGTTTGTTCGGTGTAGTTATGACGAGCATGCTATCCTTTTTCTGAGGTGAGGTTACTTGGCGTGACCAGGGCCTCGTTTCACAAAGCGAGTCCGTAGCTTACGCCGGTTTTTGGTCTTGTACTGCAAGTGCATATGAAGCGATGACGATAGTGTGAATCGTTGAATTTATTTATCTTGCAAGCAAGAACAGAAGGGAGAAGAGCAAATAATATTATCGCTTCACATGCGCTTGCAATACAAGCCCCAAAACCGGCGTAAGTTACGGACTCGCTTTATGAAACGAGGCCCTGGTGACCTGATCTTCAGCGACCTGGGTCTGAAATTTCATATGTGCGAAGAAAAAATGCATGACCGGTGTGCCAAAAACAGCATGAGGGTGTCTAAACACCCCCATCCCCACCCCTCCCCCGGCCCCGCGAGGTTTTAACGTCTTAGTTATATAGGTACAGGAAAATGCTCAAATCCCAGACTAGACTTCACTGAACTCAACCGAGCGAAGTCAGACACCCATTCGTCCTCCAAAATGAGTATATCTGTAATACGAAGAAAGTTCCCTCGATTCCTGACGAACAGCGATTGTAGTATATTAACCCGCGCCCTGCTGGGGGTCCTGGATTTCCACGCCCTGCTGGGGGGGGGTGTTTGAACACCCCCCCCCCCTTGTAACTCGGCTCCTGGGCCACGTAGCGATACGCGGAAGGCGGCGTTCGAAAGAGCGTCAAAAATAATGACGAAATCACTTCGGTCAATTTTTTGGTCAGGTCAAAGGTCAGGTCACCAGAGGTCATTGAAGGCAAAATTTCGCCGATTTCCAGGTCGAATGTCGACAATTTCCAAGAAGCCAGCGCATAACTCGGGAACCAATAGAGCTACAGCGCCGCGGAAAAGCGCATTCGATAGCCCTATTAACGCCCTTTCTGAGTAATTTTCTCAGATTTGACCTAACGTCAACGGTTTTGCCTGCAGGGGGCAAAAACTGCAAAAATAGCCGATTTTTTCGGAAACAGTTTTTCTGCAATAACTTTTGACCCAGACCTTGTACGAGCTTACTTTTACCGGCATCGTGTTCCTCTCGTCAAGACGCATCGAATGAACCATAACTTGACCTTTAAAGGTCAACTTGAAAATTTGACCTCAGGTCAAGGTCATGACCTGACCGGAAAGGGTCATGTTGCATATCAGTCGATCCGTATCGTCGAGCTGAACACATCTAAGGCGTTTTCATCGCTCTAGCATGCCCCTATCAAAAGTTATTTGCGAAAAATTGTTAGATACCATTCGTGACCTAAGATGACCTCAGGGCATAAACAGGGGTCACGGACACCATTTTCATGTTCAGTGTGTCTAAACCACTTGTAATTCAGTGTTTGGGAGTGTTTATAATGTCTTTCGTCCAAAAGAGGCGCATTTCAATTTTCTCCCATTGACTTATAATGGGGAGGTCGCAAAATTGACCTGACCTTAGGTCATCGATATCAAAATTCTGCGATATACATTTTGTACATGCTATTGCTCTTAGCAATCGCTGAAAGTTTCAAAGCGATCGGTCACTCGGTGTAGCTATGACGGACATTGAAACTTTTTATGAGGTGAGGTCACTTCAAGTGACCTGGTGACCTGACCTTGAATGACCTTGGTCTGAAATTTTTACAACATGTGTAGAATTGATGTATGATAAGGTGTACCAAAAACGGCGGCGCTCCGCGCCGCCGTTTTTGAGATATTCGCGAAAAACGACAAGGGGGGGGGGTGTTCAAACACCCCCCCCCCCAGCAGGGCGCGGGTTAACGTAAGGGCAATAGTGAAATACGTAACGAAACAGAGTTCAAAATAAGCGCCAAGAAAACACGTCGAGCCTCCACCGGCCGCACCGCGCGCACTGCCTGACCCGACCGCCGCGCCGGTCAGCTCGGCGGGGTCACCGCGGTCGTGGCGGCCGCCGATTGGTCCGCGCCGGCCGGCGCCGCCGAGTAGGGCACCACCGCATACAGGCGCTGCATGACGGAAAGTTCCCAACATAGTATCACGATACCACATTTGGCTTTTCTCCTCCCTTAAACAAAGCGATCCGGCGCACGTATGACATGTCCGCTACGCGTTCGATACGGCGAAGCCCGCCAAGCCGGCTCCGGAGGTGACGCCGACTCGTCACCCGCACGCTCGGTCGCCGTCGTCCCGGTTCCCCCCCCCCCTGATGATCTCCAGCACGATGAACATCACCATCGCCAGCGTCGGGAGGCAGGCGAGGCGCTGCGGCTGCTCCGGCGACGGACGACTGTTCCGACGTCACGTCACCAGTGGCAGCGCTGGCAGCGGCGTCGACTGCGGCTGGCGCCCGCGCACTGTAGGCCGGCAGCCTGAAAAAGCGCTAGAAATTCCCCCAAACTGACTGTCCGCAATATGAACAAAATAGGTATCATTTAATCCCAAATTGATCGAAGAATACGATTCCGATGCTAGTTTTGCCCTAAGGTCAAAATTGAGGTCGTCAGTTGTCACCAAACACAGTACAATTTAGACTCTCTATAGGCCACCACATTTACCGATTTTAATGATGAACTTTAGTGGTAATTTATTAGTTGACCAATCGTCGTTTTGAACGAAATTTCCTGTCAGACTAGTTCAGGGCACTGTTGTTAACTGTGCCAACATCATTCTGACATATTGCATCGCTTTTCTGCAAGATAAGCTAGCTGTTTGCAAGCAGCTGCAAGACGTAATTTAAAATCATATCCAATTTTTTAATTAGACTTTTATAAAAACGTTATTTCGAGCGGCTAAAAATGAACATTTCATACTAGCCTCTGATTACTCATCTTTTGTTCCATATAGGTGCTTTGCTGCTTTTCCCTGCTACTTTTCGAGATATGCGCCAGTAAACCACATGATGTAGGGGCAATTGTCACCTCGCCGCTCTACTGAAGGCCCGGCGCTCTTTAAAACGCTGGAAGTTGTGAAAAACGAACGCTTATAATCTAAATGAAATATATGTCCCTGAGCTCAGAATTGATCAACGCACACAATGCTGTCAACATTTCTGGGCCAAACTAAAAAATGCAGTCATTATTAACCCCTAAACACAAGTCAGTGATAATCAACAACAACTTGCTCTTTAGTTAGACTTTTTGAGAAATGTTATTTCGAGCCGTTAACCCGGCCGGGCCCGGGGGTAATCCCAACCACCGCAGCCCGGGGGGGGGGGGGCGTTTTTCGCCCCCCTGCCTAACTCCGTGAATAAGGGAGCTACGGAAACAAAAGTGATACCAAACGAAAGGTCCTTACAAGACGATTCTAAAGCACCTAAAATTTTTGACCTCAGGTCAATTTTCAAGGTCAGAGGTCAAGGTCAAAGGCAAAAACCGGCACATGTGTAGTGATCTCAAAGTAAGCCTTCTAAAGGACGGCAGGCGGCATCAAACCGGCAAAATTGGGTGTCAAAGGAAAGAAGAGAATCTGAGGATTCCGAAAATGTGCTCAAAATAAAAGGTCAAGGTCAAGGTCACGCTCAAAATTGACCTCAAACTTGGCACTTTTTCGCACATCTTGCGTGCTAACTTTCAAGATGTTTTGAAATGTTTTGAGGCTTATCAGTTCCCTATTTGTGGTTCCTCTTACGATACAAGGCTGCTCAAAGGTCAAGGTCACTGAAGAGTATCCCTGCTAGAGGCTATTTCACTCATTCAAGTTAGTAATAATAAATAATACAATTTTGCCATCCGGAAGCTCTAAATGAAGGCTTAGAGGAGAATAGATGCCAGATTCGTGATCAGCGGGTACAAATCCATCATAAACGACCTTTCATGTGTCAAGGTCAACCAGAGGTCATTCGAGGTCACATGAGGTCAACATAAAACTTGACCTTTTCCGAACAAAATATATATCATTCGACGCGGCTTGACAAGGCGAATGCGATGGTACCACTGCCGTAGCTCTAGGACCATTTTTGTCGAAGTTATTTGCGAAAAACTAAAACCACATTTCGGGGTCGTTGACCTGACCTCTGACCTCAGGTCACCAAAACTATTTTTCTATTTTTCTCTAGGTCAAACGCTACACAACCGTGCTCGTAATTTGTCGTTATCTCTAAAACTCTATTTTTAGCAGCTATTTGAAGTTTGCGTCTGTGACGCCGAAGTTTGCCGTGCAGGGGTCTAGCAAAATGGACCTTGTGACGTCATCAAGGGGGATAGGTCCAAATTTTTTACTTCAGAAGATGTCAAATTGATGGGAGAAAAGGTACTGAAAGTTTCGCTTTCCTTTCCCTAAGCGTTCGGGAGCTATCGCAAATATTCGCCAGGGGGGGGGGGCGAAAAACGCCCCCTCCCCCGGGCCCGCTAGGGTTAAAAATGGCCATGCCATACAAACCACCAATCATCTTTCTGTCATGCCCTACTCGCAATTTTTGCTAATGCCTGCTACTCTTCGAGGTCACGTGACCTCACCATTAAAAGTGAGTGAATGGGGAAATAAGGAAACTGTTGTTTTCGCGCATGGAATGATTTTAAACTATCCCAAGCACACGGAATCGTGATTTCGTGCACTCCTTGCAAGATCCGATGCTTTACTTTTGCATTTTTGACCTTCCGTGACGTCATTTATGACGTCACACCGGTCATAGGAGTTTCTCGCCAATAACTCATGATCAAATTGAGCCAGCGACTCGGGAAAGCCACCAATGGACTCGGGAAGACCTCCTGAATCGAATGATATGCGATACGACCTCCTTCGATTAAGTTCGTGGCCTGATGGGCTCTGAACTGACCTTGACCCGAGGTCAATACCTTAAGTTGACCTCACCCGAACAAAAAGTATACCATTCGACGCGCCTGAGCTAGGCGAACACGATGGTGCCAAAATCGCTGCTCTGCGGTGATTTTTTGCGAAATTATTTGCCAAAAACCGAACCCTACCTTGGGCTTTTTGACTTCACCTCAGAGGTTACCGGTTGACCTGGGACCTTAAAATCGGGTATCAATCGTTCCGCCTTGAAACGGCGCACACGCTTGTTTTTTCCGCGAGGCTCTAGCTCCATTAGGGGCGAAACGGCAAAAAGGGGTCGTACCAACCCTCCCCCCTCGGCCGGCCGAGGGGGTGGGGGGTCCGACAATAGGTCCGGCGAGGGTTAAGCAGCCCCACTTCGTTTTTAGCATGTTTGCTTGTCACTGAGCTCAACAACTCAATCACAAATAATTTCTAGCACTTTTCCGGACCCCCGGCCCAGTGTGCCGCGGTCGCAGTCCGCCGGTCGACGACGCATCAGAGTCTGTGACTGGCTGACAGGGCTGGTCCACCTCGGCCTCCGGTTCTCCAGTGCACTCCGGAGACGGCGCAGACCTGGATGGTCGGTGCACAGACCCGCTTCCTTTTGTCGCTGTCGCTTCATCTGGCGCTGCTTTCGGCTGACCCGTTGTCGCAAGGCGGCGTCTCCTGTGCTGTCACCCTCCGGTGCGATTGCGTTGTCCAAGTCCGTCCGCATCTGCCGGCCAGTGTCCCAGAATTATATTTTGGTTTGGGTGTCAGAGTTAATTATTCAGTTACCAGGGAGATGAGAGTGGAAAATTGCCGGTCAGGTAAAGCTAAACACAGGTGGGAGTGGTAAGAATAAAGGGAAAACGGTTTGATAACATGCATCACCACACACATGTGGTAGGATGTAGCTTCTATTAGATGTATCAATATGATGTTTACGACCATGCACGCAGATACTCCTCGTTTTTTGAGGTTGGGAGTGGAAAATCGGTTTCAAAGGTTTGAAATAAGAGTGGAAAATTGTCATCATTTGGATGTTGTTTCCCAGTTCCCACCCAAATCGACAAATTTTAGGACACTTGAGTGCCGGCCGTGGAGCAGCTCGGACGGGCTCCGGCCGGTCGTCCCGTGCGGCGTCGCACCGCGTAAGTGCGGAGATATGCCTGCATGTACCGTTGGCGATCCGCCGACTCGTGTTCGGCCATCTGGAGAGCAGATTTGATGTCTCGGCTTAGTCTCTCTACCGCACCATTTCCTGCCGGGTGATACGGTGTCACTTTATCATGCTAAATGCCATGCTTCTTGAGAACCTGCTCAAATTTCCCAGAGGTAAAGTGAGTAGGGGAGAGTGGGGCAAAGCGGCCACCCATCGTTTTAGTCCTTCATAGCTGGCGTCAGTTCCAATTTATGGTTTCCAATTATACTTCTCTTCACGGTCGTTCGAATGAGCCAGACCGGGGTTTCAGGCCCATCACCATTGTTCTGTGAAACACGGAAAAGCGTTTCTTGCCAGGTTACCAACTATGTTTACAGTTTTAAATATTATGTTATTCCATAACCGTTTGGAATTTTTATAAGCGTTCTTGTCATGCATTGCATGGTTATCGTACATGTATTTTATCAATTTTAATGTTTTTTCCCCACTAATAGCTAAGCTGGAATATTTTTGTCTCGGACGGTATGCGCGGGGCAAAGTGGCCACCCCCAATTGGCCATATGTTGTTTCCATCTGAATAAAAAACATCATTTATATTCAAATGTGTCGTGAAGCATTCATCTTGGCCACTTTTCAGCTGCATGAGTTACCAAATAATGAAAATCCTTTCTTTGCTTACCTACAGGTGGGATGCTGACAAAGCAAATATCCATGCTCGTTTAAACCTTGTCAGTTGTCACCATCAAATACCCTAGTCGTACAAGAGGCGACTATTTTGTTTCTCATATCGGACTTGAGAAGACGCCGGTGGCCGCTTTGCCCCAGGGTATGGGGCAAAGTGGCCAATATGCATACTGCATAGGTTTAAAGTTTTGTCAATATCTTCCATATGTGAAAGCCTTTGGAAGTAAAACGCAGTTGAAATAAAAGGCAACTTAATAGGGATCAGATTGGTATAGAAAGAATCTTTCCAAGTTTAAAAATCAAGCGTTGGCATCGTGAGAAGCGTTAGGGTGGCCGCTTTGCCCCACTCTCCCCTACCGTTATCAGTGACCACCTCCCTCAGCCATCCCTCACGTGACGTCACAATCAGCAAAAAGTCAATGACGGCATCACTTGACGGTTCACGGACAAACGCCATCCCTGGCCATTTCGAGTAGTAGTCTACGAGGACTATCGCATACCTTTGATTTGATGGTCCCGCCATCGGGCCGATGAAGTCAAGTCCCACTTTATCCCAGGCTGCAGCTGGCAGGGGAACAGGACTGAGTGGTGCGAACCTAGTCTTGGCCGTCTTGTCGGCCAAAATGCAGGCTGGGCACTCCTTGATGGTCGTCTCCACCGCTGCGTCCATCCCGGGCCACCAGAACAGCGCTCGAAGCCGCTGTTTGGTCCGGACGATGCTCTGGTGGGATTCATGCACCAGCGTCAGCAACCGAGGTCTGAGCACAGTGGGAACCACGATCCGTTCACCACGCAAAATCAGCTCACCGTCGATAGCTAGCTCCTGCGTTCAGCGGAAATACGGCCTGAGGACGTCATCAACATCACTGAAGCGACGGAGCCACTCCCGAGGAATCTGGTCCGTCAGGGCCCTTACCTTGGCGTCTTCCCGTCCCGCGGCCGCTACTGCTAGCTCCTCACGGCTGACGGCTGACGTCTGGTCGGCGAGGCAGGCCACCAGCTCGGACTCGTCATCCTCGACCTCTTGCTCCGGTCCCGGCAGTCTGGAGAGGCCGTCAGACGGGTTCAGCTGGCCCTTGACGTGTTCCACTGCAAACGAGTAGTTCATCAGACGCACGGCCCAGCGAGACATCCTCATGCCGGCACGACCAACACCCCTGACAGTCAACAGCGATTTCAAGGCAGCATGATCGGTAGTCGGTACGTAGCACGAACTCTTGACCCCACATATATTTGTGCCATTTTCCACATGTCCAGACGCACGCTAACCCCTCACGCTCTGTGACACTGTACCTCCGTTGTGCAGCGTTGAGCGTGGACGAAGCGAAGGCGACGACTCTCGCCTTCAGGATGTACCTGGCTCAAGACGGCTCCCAAGCCGACGTCACTGGCGTCCGTCGTGACCACGATCTGCAGGCTGGGGTCGAACATCGATAGAGCGCGCGTCAGAGCTTAGGATCGCCTGCCGGACGTTGGTGAACGCCGTATCCATCTCTGGAGTCCAGGCGAACTCTGGAGCATCATCCTTCCTCACCTGGTGTCTGCGAGACTCGACGCGGGTACTGTAACCTGGATCAAACTTACAGTAGAAGCCCAGGGAACCCAGCACAGCCTGCAGCCCCTTCTTCGACTTCGGCACGACGGCATCGCCAGGTTACGCAGGCCCTGGACGCGCTCAGACGACACGGAGATCCTGACGGAAAGTTCCACAGCACAGGATCACGATACCACAGCGATGAAGCTGAGTCGCCTGTGACAAAAACTCCCGGGTGACATGTAACATAAGTTCCCGAGCTCAAAATTCACCTTCCAAAACATCTCACCCGACATAAGCCGCCTTGAACCGTATATGGCTGCAGAAGTTTAGCTTTCGTAAAACATTTAATTTTCTAGAGAAAAGACGACGTAACCTCACTACATACAAGCAACTAGTCAGTCCTGTCGATATATCAAGACCGTTGATAGTTGATACCTATTCGTGTTTATCGAATCTCTATGGACCGGGGTGATATCCTACCCTCCGCAATGTGTCCCGTTTCACTGACTGCAACATGTTTGTAGACCTTCGCGACTCGGATCTCTAATGAGTTGTGATGCTGCCCGTGAGTGCTGAATCCTAACAGACCCGTAGAAATGCCTACCCATTGCCCGTGATTGCCCGTGAGACATTGTCCTGTTGGCTGTTGACCAGTAGTGATGCAAATGTTCAGTTGACCAGTAGCGATACCTACCCGTACCCGTGCTTATTGGATCCATGCTATTAGCAGTCATTCTCCTCGTGTCTCTTATCCCTGCTGACCATTAGTGATACGTATTCGTGTTTATCGGATCCCTATGGACCAAATGTGATACCTCGCCTTGTGTTTATCCGATCCCTGTTGACAGTACTGACCAGTAGTGACTCCTACCCGTGCCCCTCAGATGCGGCACCGCGAGAGCAGAAGTTGGTTGAGAAGGGCGACCGGGTGAAGCTGGCCTGTCCTCGAGGAAAGGGAGCGCGAGCTCGCGATAACCTGTGGAAAGCCGACTTTCGCTGGTACCACAATGACCGGCGCATCGCTCTGAAACCCACCCGCACTGATGAGATCATCATGCTCGTCAGTGACCCGGATATCTCTGTGAAGGGCAACAAGTGAGTGAGCGGCTGGGGTCTCGGGGAAGGGAAGGGGAGGGGTGGGTAGTTGGCTGCGTACAAAAAAAGTAACTCGTCACACGCTACTGTCTTCCTTTTAGGTGAAGGTGACGATGCCCCTAAAGAATATGCTGTGCCGTACACTTATTTGACATTATTTCAGATATTTTCGGGTTCTATGTTTCGAACCTCACATTTCGCGCTATTGTTCCGTCATTTACGTTAGCTGCTTGTCATGCATATTGAATTTACGTTTATCTTGACAGTGCTATGTGTCACCTCTTACGCGCCCGTTTAGGCTTCTTTCGTGTGCTATTTTGGAAACTTCCTTTGCTGTATCTCAGATCTCAACCGATCCCTTTTGTCTCATCACATACAGCATACGATAATGTGCAAACATGACCTTGATATCGATCTCTTTCACGATGATCCTCTGATACAGGTATGCACCCACAGGTTTCGACTCACTAGTCACTGATTACATCCCATCTCTCTCTAGTAATATCTCTCAAATCTCGCTGTCATTTTCTTTCCCTTCTCCGGCAGGCTGATCATTCGCAAAGCTCAGTTTCACGATGCCGGCAACTACAGCTGTTTCGTGCTGGTGCCGAAACCGCCGCGCTGGTACAACTATACAGTGCTCGTCACTCAGCCGCCCCAAGACCACCGGGACGACGACTATGACTACATGTACGACGACGACGACTACATGTACGATGACTATGGCTATTTGGACGACTACTACCCCGATGAGTTGGACTATGAAGAGGGAGACTACGGCGGCCAGACCTACGGTGACTATCCGGACTTTGAGTGCGACGCTGACCACACGAACGGGACTTCGGATGTCACGACGCCATGGAACGAAGTGATGACGTCAGAGAGCGGAGTGATGACATCAGAGAGTGAAGTGGTGACGTCAGAGAACGAAGTGGTGACGTCAGAGAACGAAGTGGTGACGTCAGAGAGTGACGTAGTGACACCGGTGAGCGCCAACACGCCGGAGGGCACCACTGAGGCTGCTGGCCCAGAGGCGGGCTCTGTGACGGTCGACGGCCACGTCACGGCTCAGAAGGTCCAGCGACCCCGAGCGCCCTACTTTGAGGACCCAGCCTCGCTGAAGAGGGAGGTTTCGGCGCCACTGGGGACGACAGTGACAATCCAATGTCCAGTGAAAGGTGAGCATTGTTACGGAGCTGTAGTCTGGACATTTACCGGGGTTACATGAGCAAGTAAATGCGTATCAGGAACGGATTTTCCTATTCGCTCACCATTGTAGTCCGTTTGTAATGCGCATTAACTCTGCTCATGTAACCCCGAGCATTGTACAAAACAGCACGTGTATGTAGTGGCTCAGTGACTGTCAGTATAAGCAGCTCTAGTCTGGTGGTTGTGATATGTAGTGACTGTCACACCAACCTGCCAAAATTAACGAGACTGATAACACTGATAATTGACCTATGGTGACCTCCGTTGACCTCCCTGTCCGCAGTCCCGTGTCTTCCTTGTCAGCACGAACTTGTGACATCTCCCCCTGTGACCTTTGGTGACCTCTCTGTGTTCTCTGCCGTCAGGGTTCCCCCAGCCGCGCGTCCAGTGGCTGTTCAACTCGAGGCCGGTCTCTGATCTGTCCACTTTCGACACTCGCTCGGTGCGGGTGGGACGCACCTGCATCCGTATCAGACGGGTCACCACCTTCTTCGCGGGCAACTTCAGCTGCGAGGCGGAGAACGGGCTCGGCACCGCCCACCATACGACCAAGCTGACCGTCTCCGGTGAGCAACAGCTGATCGAGAGAGCTCTAGGAGCCGAGGGAGGGGCGGGGAGGGCAGGTTTTGATTTGCCAGGCGGTTTCGTGATGCTATTGTCCGTGATGCTTTCAGCCGTGAGATGATATGGTAATTGGAGGACTGTGCTCAACCAACATCGTCTAAACCTAGCTGGTTCATTTCGATATATATAAGCCGTCATGCCTCCTTTACGGCCTTCTCAAGGGAACAGCTCCACCTTGTTCAATTCGTCCTATGTTTGTGTACTTCTTTATTGTACTTACCCGTATCAACCAATAGCGTCCAATGAATCGCCTCTACACTCAAGCTCGTACTTACACGATTGCCCAATAGCTATCACGGGTGGCTCGCTAATCGAATTAGTGATGTCAATTGCGGAAAATCGTGATATCGATTAGCCATGAGAAAATACCGAAACCAAACCGACTTGAGAATATGAGGGAAATATCAACTTTTTACCAAATTCACAGCCTCTTTTACATTAGCGAGGATTCATAATACCAGCAAAATACCGAATGTATTAGACCTGAAATACCAAATACCAAGTTGGTATCGGTTTGGTATCGGTATACCAAAAAGTTGGTATCCGATTGACATCTCTAAATCTAATAGCTCTCATTGTTTTACCTCCCAACATAGGTGCCCTGACACCGCCTATGCATGACCAATACAATTGTAGTCGTTCTCTCATAAGAAAATTGTGTGTAGCTCGTGTATCCAACTCTGCTGAAGCCTATATGTGCAGTGGCTCCTGCGCGTGTCTCCATATCTGCCGGCTCCAACATACACGCATATATAACTCAGTACCTCCCATCCCCGTGCGCCGCCAGCCGAGGTGGACGAGGTGTTCCCGGCGGTGACCCCCGGCTGGCCGCGTGACGTCTCCGCCCTGGCCGGGGGACCGGTGACACTGCGCTGTCCCGGCCTCTGGGGCTGGGACATGGACCTGTTCTGGGTGTTCCACCAGAAGAACTTCAACATTAAGGATATGGTCGACCTCAGCAGGATACATAACAACGCTGTCAGACAGTATGATGTGAGTGTGATACAGGGTGGGTCGTATGATGTGAGTGTGATACAGGGTGGGTCGTATGATGTGAGTGATACAGGGTGGGTCGCACAAGACGTTGTTCGAAAATTCACCATCAGTTTTTTTGCGCAGATGACGTGTTAGAGCGGTGAGAGAGGTGGCTAGAAAGGTGTTGACCGAGCACTTGCTAGAACGGTTGAAAAAATTCATTAGTGGAATGCTGATGCGGACATGGGATTGGTTGTAAGTTATAGGAACCCAATGGAGCATCGCTCCAGATAATTGTTTCATGTGAACTGTGTGGTGGTCTGGACTGGGCTGTAAAGTGCATTTTTAGGTAAATTTGGCACCTGCGAACAGACACTCTGTAACGCTCATATATTTTACATTGTGCTGTACGCTGTATAACATGTTTGTTTATCGCGTATCACATGTATCCCGCCTCCCTCTCTCTCCCTCTCTCACAGAGCCGCTACGACATCAGCGTACGAGACCAGCTGACAATCCGGAACGCGTCGGCCCACGACACTGGCCTCTACACGTGTATAAAACTCAACAACCTGGGGTTCAACTACAGCCGCGCCCGCGTCGAGATCCTGCCGGGTAGGTGGCGTGTGGACTGGAAATGGTGGGCAGAGGGCAGTGCTGAGCTACTGGGTACGACAGGCTATTGCTCAGTGCTCACAGCTCTGGGTCCAGGGTTATCTGTTGAATGTTCGAGACACTGGACAGTGGAAATGGTAGTAGACTATAGTGTGTGAACGTGATGAATATGATTGCATGGTTATATGTCTTGGGTGATGGGCTAGGCCCTGCTTTGGTGAATGAACCCTGCCGTAACACTGATTAGGCTGCTTTTGTCATTTTTTACGGTGCTATGTGAAACGTTCCAGCAATAGGTATTTTGATATTTCGCACGAATATTGTAAGGGTTAACTGTGGCTAATCGCAAGTATTAATAAATAATCCATGATATCGATCGTCAATATCACTGGTATTGGGGCAAAATATGTGTGATCATACTTACATAGTTGGAATATGATCCGACTGATTAGCCGCCTGTTTTAACAGAGATTCCCGAGACGCACATATCGGTGCAGCCTCTGAACGCCTCTGCGGGTCCGGGCGCGTCTGTGACACTGCGCTGTCCGATGACTGCTACCGGAGGCTCCAGAGAGGACAGAGTGACCGTGTTCTGGCTGTACTCCGAGACCGAGCCGGCGCGGATCACATCCGTGCCTGAGCTGCAGAGGGCCAGAGAGATGGCCCTGACTTCGGATAGGGTATGGAGAGAGGGAGGTGGGAAGGGAGAGACAGACAGACAGACATACAGAGAGCCGGTAGGATTACTTTATTATTTGTGTTACTTATGCTACTTTTTGTCATGACCGCAACAGCTGCTCGTCATTTCCCGAGACAATTTCACCGTTATTACATGATGTCGAATACCGTCTGACGCCGCATCCGGCCTGTCTTCCAGCCCAACACGACTGACTCCACGCCGACCTCTACGGCGCGGCCCGGCCCGGCTGAAGAAGACCCTACCCTGCCACTGGTCGCGACTCCGACGACCCCCATCACCGCCGCGACCGTGCCGACGGACGACTCACAGCTGGTGCTGACTGACCTCCAGGTCACCGATACGGGGTTCTACACGTGTGTGGCCGTCAGCGAGCGGCGCGTGCTGAAGGCCTGGACTCATCTGGAGGTACTGGAGGAAGGTGAGTGATGGGGATGGGGAAGCTGAATCGGTGGGGTGGGGATGGATGGGTCCAGCGGCTTGTGAAAGGAGGGGATAGTGTAGTGTCTGAATGAGTGAACCGGCAGGTGATGCTTTGCTAGTGATTGACTGAAGCATGGTGCCGGGTTCTGAGGTGGTACGCTCATTGTAAATGCTATTATGCGTTGCACGAAGAAGTGTTGGGGTCAAGCCGCCCTAAAAACATTACGGTTGCGATATTGACCGTATTTGATACCGCTGAGCTTTGCTTTGGCTCGCGGTGATGTCGTTATTTGGCACTGGGGTGTGCTCTTCGCCAATGGTACCGATCTGTAGAAGGACCAGCTGAAGCTCTATTTTCAGCTCTGCGGCCACTGCTAGGATTTTGCTGGCCACTCTGCTCCCTCTGCCTCAGTGTTCCATTTTTGGGAATTTTAGGTGGAAAATCACACCTAATGGGTAAAATATTTTCATCCCCAAAACCAGGTAAATTGGAATTCTTTCATCTTTGAAAAATGCTCAACTCATGCTCAACAATTAACAGCCAGATTACCAGATATACCTAGCAGCGCCATATAGACAGTTAGAATAGAACTTATAGGTTTGCTACATAATGCATAATTTCCATGAAAAAAATCGAAATCAAGGCACAAACCCAACAACTCACCCTGACTGACAACGAAAGAAAATAACCTTGCACACTTCCAGCTGTTAATAACAAATATGCGTTGAATGACCTTGATCACCTCAACTGTTTGTAAAAACCAGGCTTGTGTTCTGAATAAATGCTTTTGGATATTCATAACAACTATGATTAGTGGTTTGCTGCCAACGCAAAGCGGATGAGCCGCTGCTTGCGCAAATTATACACTACCTCTGCATTTCGCTTTTGACTAAGTTGCGCAGGATACGCCTACAAAATTTTCATCTTTGGACCCGCAGTCAGCTGGGCACACCCTGGCACACCCTAGGGATGAATTTAAAACTTGATTTGCTCTAACTTCTTTCATATATAAAATAGGGGTATGAGACAGGTACCAACTTATTCTACATTCATTTCTGATCCTATTGTATCAATTTCACCACAAATTATGTCCGTCAATGGCTTCTAGAGGACTTTAAAGCTCGATGCGTCGGGCCTGGCAGAGGTCCAAGATGAGAAAAGCCACCCTGCGCACACCCTAGGGATGAATTTAAAACTCCGCGGGCTCTGGCTGGTTTCATAGGTAAAATAATGTTTTGAGACCGATGCCAATATATTCTGCGTTTATTTCTGATCCTATCGCATTAATTTCGCCACAAATTATGTCCGTCAATGGCTTCTAGAGGACTTTAAAGCTCGAGGCGTCGCGCCTGGTAGAGGTCCAAGATGAGAAAAGCCACCCTGGGCACACCCTAGGGATGAATTTAAAACTCCGCGGGCTCTGGCTGGTTTCATAGGCAAAATAATGTTTTGAGACCGATACTAATTTATTCTGCGTTCTTTTCTGATCATATTATATCAATTTCACCCCAAATTATTTACGTTATTAGTTTTTAGATGTCTTTAAAACTCGAGGCGTCGGGTCGGGCAGGGGTTCAAGATGACTGACACGCCACCCTGGCACACCCTAGGGATGAATTTGAAACTCTGTGGACTCTGGCAGGTTTCATACGCGAAATGAGGTTATAAGACCGGTAATGATGTATTTTACGTTATTTTCTCATGCCTTTGCAATAATCTTACCGCCAATTATTCATTTCAATTAGTTTCTAAAGGTTTTTAAACACGAAGCGTTCGACCGAGGGAAAGCCAAGATGAATGAAAGGATACCTTGGCACACCTCTAGGGATAAATTTAAGATACGGTATTCCCAGATATGCCCAATACATGTTCTGAAGCTGGTAGATGGGATTAAGAAGGCCCTAGCTTTTTAATAAATTATCCCTCGCCCGTATAGGGGGGGGTCGAACGAACCGCCCCCTCGTTTTTTCGAGAATAACTCGCGTAAAAAGCGGCCGATCGCGACGAAACTTTCAGGACCCTCGAGTCAATTAATTTGACACCTACTCTGAAAATCTCATATTCCTGACCCAAATGACCTTTGACCTGTGACCTATTTCTTGAGGCCATGTTTGGCCGGAATCGCGATTCGGCGAGCCGCTAATGCGTTCCGTTCACTCCCGTTCCGTTTCGGGTGTTCTGGTCAGTTGTGCTCTCGCTTTCCCTTCCGCTTGGGGTGTCCTGATCAGCGATCCTCCGTTCCGTTGCAGTTGCTCTGATCAGTGATCACTGATGCCCTCCGTTCTGTTGCGGGTGCTCTGATCACTGATCACTGATCATTGACGCTCTCACTCAGCACTTATCACGTGACATGATACAAAGCTACCGCTCCGTTTCGGTGGCCGGCCATGAGGTCGGTGGCATCCTTTTATCCTTTTTTTGCATCCCGTTCCGTTCCGATATGGATGCCCTGGTTACTGGTTAGTTGCACGCTTTTTATTGCGATATTGCGTATTATGCTGCGCAGTGCACATCGTTCCGTTTGGGGTGCCCTAATCAGTAACCCTTTGTCTAGTCTCATGTAGTGCACCGTTCCTTTCGAAGAGTTGCGCTGACACCGTTTCCATTTTCACTATGCGTAATGAGTACCGACTATCGCTGGCCGTTCCGGCGTTCGGGCCGGGAGATTTCCGGCGTATGTCATGCTGCATAGTGCGACTGCAATTGCATACTCAATACTGCGTCCCGTTCCGTGTGCTCAGAGCAAAGGCACCATTTCCAGTATCATCCAGCCATTGTCATATCTGTTGAAAATGGAAAGCTCAAAGCTATACTGCGTACACTGTCCGAATATTACCAGATCAGATGCGAACGAAAACTACATACTTATATTGCCGCATATTATCTCAAATATACAGTTATCTTGGAAGCGGTGCTGCCATATTGTAGGCGCAAAACGTCCCAGAGGCCAGAACACATGAGTTATACGGTTTCCGGTTTCATAGCGATCAGTTACGTCAACAAACTGCCCATCAGGGTATCATGATTACCTAAAATTTTATGTCTGACAGTGTCACAGTGATGACCACGCCTCACGCATTACACAGTATAAGTCAAATGCACTAAATCAATAATACAGGACGACAGAATGATACCCTTTGCAACGGCAAAGACAGGTTCCTTCCCACTTCCTTTGCTTAAAAAAGAAAGAAAACTTCTCCACATGGCACTAGTACCAAAGCCTGCATATAGAGAGAGCTCCCTCACCCGCCCCTCCCCCACCCTCCTTAAGATATGACAACAGATTTCAACAGAATCATTGCATCTTCTGCTTCTTAACCCGCGCCCGGCTGGGGGTCCTGGATTTCCACGCCCTGCTGGGGGGGGGGGGGGGGTGTTTGAACACCCCCCCCTTGTAACTCGGCTCATGGGCCACGTAGCGATTCGCGGAAGGCGGCGTTCGAAAGAGCGTCAAAAATAATGACGAAATCACTTCGGTCAATTTTTTGGTCAGGTCAAAGGTCAGGTCACCAGAGGTCATTGAAGGCAAAATTTCGCCGATTTCCAGGTCGAATGTCGAAAATTTCCAAGAAGCCAACGCATAACTCGGGAACCAATAGAGCTACAGCGCCGCGGAAAAAACGCATTCGATAGCCCTAATAACGCCCTTTCTGAGTAATTCTCTCAGATTTGACCTAACGTCAACGGTTTTGCCTGCAGGGGGCAAAAACTGCAAAAATAGCCGATTTTTTCTAAAACAGTTTTTCTGCAATAACTTTTGACCCAAGCCTTGTACGAGCTTACTTTTACCGGCATCGTGTTCCTCTCGTCAAGACGCATCGAATGAACTATAACTTGACCTTGAAAGGTCAACTTGAAAATTTGACCTCAGGTCAAGGTCATGACCTGACCGGAAAGGGTCATGTTGCATATCAGTCGATCCGTATCGTCGAGCTGAACACATCTAAGGCGTTTTTATCGCTCTAGCATGCCTCTATCAAAAGTTATTTGCGAAAAACTGTTAGATACCATTCGTGACCTAAGATGACCTCAGGGCATAAACAAGGGTCACGGACACCATTTTCATGTTCTGTGTGTCTAAACCACTTGTAATTCGGTGTTTGGGAGTGTTTATAATGTCTTTCGTCCAAAAGAGGCGCATTTCAATTTTCTCCCATTGACTTATAATGGGGAGGTCGCAAAATTGACCTGACCTTAGGTCATCGATATCAAAATTCTGAGATATACATTTTGTACATGCTATTGCTCTTAGCAATCGCTGAAAGTTTCAAAGCGATCGGTCACTCGGTGTAGCTATGACAGACATTGAAACTTTTTATGAGGTGAGGTCACTTCAAGTGACCTGGTGACCTGACCTTGAATGACCTTGGTCTGAAATTTTCACAACATGTGTAGAATTGATGTATGATAAGGTGTACCAAAAACGGCGGCGCTCCGCGCCGCCGTTTTTGAGATATTTGCGAAAAACCACAAGGGGGGGTGTTCAAACACCCCCCCAGCAGGGCGCGGGTTAAAGACCTAGTTCGCTCGCATGATGGCGACTGGCGTCGCGAGGATGGAGGTCCGCGGATGATTTTCTTTAGGAGAAATATACAGGCAGAAGGACCGTCAGGACCCAATCTTACCAATGCCGTGGATGCAGATGCCGTGGATGCCTACCACGGCGGCTGATCCACGGCGCTCCATTTACCCAATCTCACCAATGCCGTGCCACGGCATTTCTATTCACGGCATTTTGCCCACGGTACAATTCAGCGCCAGCAGAAAACACGCAACGTGATTGGTCAATTCTTGTCACCTTCGCTATCGGAAATTGTGCGTATTGCTTGTGAACAAGTATAGCTCTCTATTTAAAGTTTTGTCGGGCGTTTATTTGTTTTAGAGCCATACATATGTGTGAAGGATAAGTTATTTGTGAAAAACGTGATAGCAAACTATGAAAAAACTAAAGCCTGCCTAAAGAATTCTCCTGAAAAGCGGATTACTGGCCTAGTAAACTTCCGCGAGGACATTCTCGCGCTGAGAAAATCGAGTGGATTACATTTTAACTTCGTTTCGCTGCTCATCGTTTCTATTTACTTGCTGTTAAGATATTGCAACAATTTTGAGATAAAATTATTGAAGTAACGACCTAGTGATAGCTCCGCTGTTGTTTCTAAGACATTGGAATAATGCAATTGAAATTCAGCTCGTAAAGTTTAAACTTTGGGTACATGCACCCGGCCAGCTCAAGCTATAGCCTTGTTTGCTGCTTTTTACGAGCACGATAACAAAAGGAATTACTCAAAATATTGAAGAAACCCGTCTACAATTACATCTCAAAACCATAACATATCAAGAAAAAGGCATTCAGTTCAGAAGTCAGATTGAGACGCATGAAGACAGCATGCTCCGTAGCTGTCTGTGCCAGACAGAAAGTGGTAAAACATGCATTGTGAGTGCTGATACTTGTTTGACAAGTTTACGGTATTTAATTGTTTTAAATATTTACTTAGAAATCATGAAGGATGTTTGTGAGACGTCCGGACGGGGTGAACACTGAAACACCCATATTATAGCATATATAGATAGGTTTGGCATTGGTATGATTGGGCCCACATGCTAAAATTGCCTCCACGAACTCGTATGGATTTGAAAAATAAGACCATATAATGAATAAACATGTTTATTTTTATGGATTTGAGTGTGATTTTATCCCTGGAAAATACATGTTTTTGAAATAATAACCATGCGTGTAATCGTCGCTCTAAGATGTCAAGGGCATTATATGAAGAATTCTTTACTTTAAAAAAAAAATAATAGTGTCAAATATTGCAATAGTAACATCCTCCCAGCGACCTATCCCTTTCACAACACCCGCCATTCACGGCACTAAAAGGTGGCGTGAATGGAACGGCCACCGACAGCGCAAACAGCTGATTATTTGCGTTTGTTCTGCCGCTCTCGCGGCAGCTTGTGCCACTGCCCATGTTAAAGCACTGCCAAAATGCCGTGGATAAACATCGACCGCATGCCGTGAATGAGATGGCGTGAATAGCTATCCCACGTCATTGGTAATATGCCGTTGCCGTGAATGGGCTCCATTCACGGCATTTTGCCTATCCACGGCATCGGTAAGATTGGGCCCTGGATCCGTGCCAGTAAGCATGAGTAGGAACTTAGCAGATGCTGACGGTAATATCTGCTGTCTGCATCTGAAACGGAAAGGAAGGCATTGATTTAAGGCTAGGAGAAGGATGGCCACTGGACAGTCATTCAATTGTGACAATGCATTTAGACTTGTGAGGAAAATGAAATCTCACTGGTTGAAGTAGGTATTCATTCTTAGCTGTATAAGAGACAAGGGTGATTCTTAACTTCATTAGTCTCAATCAAACACAAAGGTTGGGATAAAATGGGACGGATTTCGAAACACTTGGCGATCAGATGCTTAAGTTATAATTCTGCCGTATATCACCCTTACCTATTTGCATCGTCTTTTTCGGTTAGTTTTGGTGGTCAGGAATGGTATGTTCTTTTATTATCAGCCAGCGTAGCGTTACGCCTTTATTGCGAAAGTGATATAGGTTTTCACTTGTTTTTTTTTCATCCTAGATTTTTTGGTCATCATCGTCACACCCAACCAAAATCCAATTTTAGAACACTGCTCTGCCTGTGTGTCCATACACCAGCGATTCTGGAGTCACCACTATATGTTTTTTATCACCGTATATTTACCAACATTTTTCCTTCATTCACCCATTCATTCAGTAACTGAGTCAGGTGTACTCACAACAGCCATTCTTCCTTGTTCCTAACTCGTTCACTTATATCTTCATAAGTTGGCCTGATCTCAGGCAGTTCTTGCAAAATTGGCAGGGAACTCGGATTTGTTTTTCAATATAAAAACACAATTCTAACGAATAGTGTTTTAACTATTGACAACAAACCTTCGGTTACCACATCTCACCACCACAACTATGACATGCTCCCACCTGCGATTATACACGCGCCTGACGCCGACTGTCCCCTCCCGTCCCCCTCCACAGAGCCTCCACGGTACAGCCAGGTAAATTGGCTGATTGTCAGCGTCACCGGCCTGCTACTGGGGCTGCTGACCTGCGCCGTATGCACCACCTGCTTGGTGCGACAGCTACGGCGGTTGAAGACGCTGCCTCGACAACGCGTGGTGGTCGAAGACAGTCCCGACTCACTGCAGCCACGGGTGCGGATTGAGCGCCAAAGGTGAGTTCCGGGGAGAGCTGGGAGGTGGGTGCAAGAAGAGGATCGGCCGAGAGCCGAGTTTGTTGCCAAAAATATGAAAAGTACTTAGTAGTGCACACTGCACAGGGCTTCCACCCTACCGAAAGGACCAGAAGTCAGATAATTGGCCAGATTATTGTGTGACGGATAACCCGCGCCCGGCTGGGGTCCTGGATTTCCACGCCCTGCTGGGGGGGGGGGGTGTTTGAACACCCCCCCCCCCTTCTAACTCGGCTCCTGGGCCATGTAGCGATACGCGGAAGGCGGCGTTCGAAAGAGCGACAAAAATATTGACGAAAACACTTCGGTCACTTTCATGGTCAGGTCAAAGGTCATGTCACCAGAGGTCACTGAAGGCAAAATGTCGCCGATTTTCAGGTCGAATGTGGACAATTTCTAAGGAGCGAACGCATAACTCGGGAACCAATAGAGCTACAGCGCCGCGGAAAAGCGCATTCGATAATCGTTTTAACCCTCGCCCGCACATGCCATTTTCCCATCCTAGAACGCACATGGAGGGGGGGGGGGTTGCCACCCCCCTCGCGCCATTTCGTTCCTGTTGGAGATAGAGCTTAGCGGTAAAGACCAAAAAGATTCTTTGGGAAGAGACGAATCCAATGATACCCAGTTTTACCTTCTCAGGTCAGTCATTGACCTTCCAGGTCAGGTCAAACTAAAAAATGTTGCTGTTTTGGGTCACCGTTGGATATCAAGTGTGCTGCTTATCAAATACCGATGACGATGCTGTTTTCTGGTGCCAAGCCAGCTAGAACCTCTTTGTCACACTACCCGACCAGAATTTTGCTGCTGAGGTCATTTCAGGTCAAGTTAGGTCAAGGTCAATTATATGTGTTTGTATGTCTGTGTGTGTCTGTGTGTATACTGATGTGTGCACCGATTGTTTTTGGGTCCATATTACACGAAATCATGATCTGAGAAGCTTTTACCAAAAATGCAGTCAAAAAACTTCAAAAAAAGTAAATTCAGCTTGCCTAAAACGCAATTATCTTAGATGACCTAGGTTGACCTTGACCCTGACCTTGACCCCTGTACATCGTCGAACAACATGTTCCATGATAGGTGGGAGGTAAGACTGGCAAAAAAGGCCGAAATCAGGGTGTCAAAAGCTCATAAGGCCCATGGCAAACGCAATATGTTGAGAATTGGCCATTTGGGTCATGACATGACCTGACAAACAAGGTCATATCTCCGAAACCAAAAATCACAGAAACTTGAAATTTTCAGTGGACATCAAGAAAGGATAGAGGAGCAGCTATACGAAAAATCAGCCTTCTAGCTCTAAAAATGTTGAGTGCAGAAGAGAAAGACTACCTGGGGGGGGGGGGTGGCAACCACCCCCCCCCCCCCATGTGCGGGCGAGGGTTAATGCTCTTTCAGACTATTTTATCAGATTTGACCTAGCGTCAACGGTTTTGCCTGCAGGGGGCAAAAATTGCCAAAATAGTCGATTTTTCGGAAACATATTTTCTGCAATAACTTTTGACATAAGCCATGCACGAGCTTTCTTTTACCGGCATCGTGTTCCTCTCGTCAAGACGCATCGAATGAACTATAATTTGATATTGAAAGGTCAACTTGGAAATTTGACCTCAGGCCAAGGTCATGACCTGACCCGAAAGGTTCATGCTGCATATCAGTCGATCCGTATCGCCGAGCTGAACACATCCAATGCGTTTTCATCGCACGAGTGTTTATAACTGCTTCGCCCAAAAGAGACGCCTTTCAATTTCCTCCCATTGATTAACCCGCGCGGGGCTGGGGTCTCCAGCCGAACGCGCGGGGCTGGGGGGGGGGTAAATTTTACCCCCCCCCCCCTGTTATCTCCCGAACTAACGGTCCGATTTGGAAAATTCAAACGCCAATCGAAAGCTCTCATCACGAACTACTGAAAACATGTACTTAATTTAAAGTTTGAGGTCAAGGTCAAGGTCAGGTCAAGGGTACAAATTGCAAGTTTCTACAGTATCGGCCTTGCACCGTAGTTGCCGAAGAATGGAGTCATGGACTGAGACTGATCGCCCAAAACGTGTTCTTAGGCTACCAAGACAATATTCTTTGCATACAATATCATTCAGAGGTCAAGGTCAAGGTCAGGTCAGGTCAGGTCAGGTCACCAAAAAACAAAATATAGAAAAGGGCATGTGCGACACATGTTTTATGGGTCATTTTACTCATAGAATTCAATAGGATAGGCACACTCAATAAGTGATATGGACCACCTCTGGATGAATTTCAGGTCGAGGTCAGGTCAAGGTCAGGTCAAGTGAGGTCAAATTTTGAAGTTGGTTGTTAAGGCCTAAAAGGGTGTCTATCTGATGCAGTTTTTCACGGCGAATCGAATGGTGCTATTTTTGTTTCCGTACGAGGTCTAGAACTTCCAAAAAAGTCATTTTTCAAAAAATTTGTGTGTCGTGACGTCATAAAATTTTGAATAACTCCCACATTTTTGAACCGATTCTTCTAAAATTTGGTATGTAGGTGCACATAGACCACTTCTCTGACATATATTCCGGTTTTTTGATAGACTCAAAATTTTGGATTTTATAATGATTTTCCCAAAAAAATCAGTTTTTTGAAAAAAAATTAGGCCAAAATCCAAAATTTTCAAAAAAGCGAGATAGCCATTTGATAGACAAAGTAAAATTACGTATAACCTTTTTTGTTACGTCTTGATTCCTTTAAAAATGAAGATGTTAGCGGCGTTTGAACTTTTGCCGTTTTTGAGGCGAAAATGACGAACATGACGTCACTAAAACGTCAATTTCTCAAAAATTTTCCGACGGATTTCGCTCAAATTGTCAGGGAACGTGTCAAATTGATGTAAGAAAAGGTACTGAAAGTTTGGCGGCGCTGCGCGCCGCCGTTTTTGAGATATCGCAAAAATTCGCGAGGGGGGGGTAAAATTTACCCCCCCCCCCAGCCCCGCGCGGGTTAATAATGCGGATGTCGCAAAATTGACCCGACCTTAGGTCACCGATACCAAAATTCCGAGATAAATATTTTGTACATATTGCTGCTCATATCAATCGCGTAAAGTTTCAAGGCAATCGGTCACTCGGTGTAGCTAGGGCAGACATTGAAGCTATTTATGAGGTGAGATCACTTCAAGTGACCTGACCTTGAATGGCCTTGTTATGAAATTTTCACAACACGTAAAATTGATGCGTAATAAGGTGTGCCGAAAACGTCGGCGCTCCAAACTGCCGTTTTTCAGATATTGGCTTAAAACCACGGGGGGGGGGGTGTTCAAACACCCCCTCCCCCGGCAGGGCGCGGGTTAATGAGAGTCAAGGGTTTTGATCATCTGCTAGCCCCAATCTTTTAGTAACGTCGCTCTTTGAAATAGTTAGGTAGTTGGATAGCCAGGGGTCGGTTGAAAAAGGTATGTCAGTTAGGCGCTAGTTGAGTGTTTGAGTGCTTAGGCGGTTAGTTGTCGAAACGCTACCGACATATCAAGTGGTAGCATTAACTCTAAACCCTCACACCGTTTAAAATTTTGATGGACCAGGGAGTTACGGGTCACGGTCCTGTCTGAAATAGAATTTGAATGACTCACAAAGAGGCTGCCTAGTGCCCGTAGCCTATAGCCTGGGTCGAAATGCTGCCGTTTTGAACACTCCACGCGCTCTTTTTTTATGAAGTCTGAATAAATCGATTGCTGTGGTACATCGTCATATAGCTAGCTCGTTTTCTTTTTGTTGTTGCTAAGTACTGTGATTTTCGTGCCAAAGTTTTGGACGTGCTAGGTAGCTTTCCGTAAGTTTTGCGCCTCAGCCTCCGTAGTCTCGACGGCCCGTCTGTGGCTGGAAAATACACACTTTGGGCTGGCTGTTCCGGCTTGCGGTCGGTGATGCAATGGCAGAGTGACGCCGGCTGTGGTGACCGTGCCTTTAGGTTGTAGCCGGATAGAAAAAGGGCCCGTGAACCGGTTCTGATTTCGTCTCTGTGTGTGATGATTTGGGCGCAGTTTGTATGTGATTCAGAATCTTCCGGTAAAACGTGGTTCACTCGCTGGAGCAATATGTCAGGGTCGAGCAGCAGTGCACATGGTTTGCATAATTGAGCTGCAGTGCACGCTAGTTGCATAATTTTAGTTTCCGGCCTCCATGGGCTGTTGATTAGCCCTATTTTACCTGGTTTCGGGCTGTAATGTAGGGCAACCATGACTGCCGAATCAAATGTGGTCTTTAACCCTGGCCCTGGCAGGGCATTTTTCATTCGACCCGCCCTCCCCCCCCCCCCCTCCCTCGCGATTTGCTCCTATGGCACATAGAAACACCAAATTCGGAAGGTAGGTGGCCCTCTCGGAATTCTCGCCCAAATGCAAATTTGGTTGCTCTAGCCTCTAGGTCGACATTTAGGGGGGTTTGGGGGTATAGAAGTAAAACTATCGCTAAAACAGGTCAAACGTTTTTCGCTTACCTATAACTTTTGATCTTAACCCGCGCCGGGCCGGGAGGGGTGTTTGAACACCCCCCCCCCCCTGCGGTTTTTCGCAGATATCTCAAAAACGGCGGCGCGGAGCGCAGCCATTTTTGGCACACCTGTTTGTGCATCTTTACCGCACCTGTTGTGAAAATTTCAGACCCAGGTCGCCTTAGGTCAGGTCACCAGGTCACGCCAAGTGACCTCACCTCAGAAAAAAAATAAGAATGCTCGTCATAGCTACACCGACTGATTGATTGCCTTGAAACTTTCAGCGATTGAGTAGAGCAACATTATCTATGAAATGTATATCTCGGAATTTTGATGTCGGTGACCTAAGGTCAGGTCAGTTTTGAGGCCTCTCCATTATAAGTCAATGGGAGAAAATTGAAAAGCGTCTGTTTTGCACGAACGCTATTCTAGACACTCTCAAACATCGAGATGTAGGGAAAATTGACACACTGAACCGGAAAATGGCAACTGTTACCCCTCGTTATGTCCCCGAGGTCATCTCAGGTCACGCACATAATATAACAGTTTTTCGCTAATAACTTCTGATAGAGGCGTGCTAGGGCGCTGAAAACACCTTAGATGTGTTCAGCTCGACGTTGCGGATCGACTGATATGCAACATGACCTTTTCCGGTCAGGTCATGACCTTGACCTGAGGTCAAATTTTCAAGTTGACCTTTCAAGGTCAAATTATAATTTATTCGCCGCCCCAGAAGGCCCATAGGAGACGGGCAAACCGCCTCCTCAGGTGGGACAGGTCGTTCTTTACCAACGCCATCTATGATCATTATGATGAACTTAGCCTTGTTGCGTTTCCTCGCTGAGAGTAAAAACAAAAAGACCGACACGGGTTTTAATTAAAGGTGGAATATCATAGGCGAGGAACCAATATAACAGCCCCATATTTCTAGCCATTAATGAAAAAGTGTGAATAAAAATGCGTTTTACATGTAAGCTGTCATACTAAGCAGTAAGTAACGTTTCATCAAACGGAACTATATCGCACTGTACGGAATGTGCTGCAAACATAAAACACATATGCACTTGCATGATAAACTTCTGGAACGCCGGCTGGCTACAGAGTGCAGTTCTCGACCAGACACTCACCCATTCGTCGGAGGCCGGCTGCCGAGGCGCCCTCGTTTTAATCTCCAGACACGTCTGTAGCGGTGTATAGTCGCGAACCGGTGCGATGGAGAGATCTGCTCGCTAAATGACCAGATGGTGGCGATACGCTGTGGTACTGTCATGTTTTGGGCACCGGCTAGTTTTGCCGTGCTTGAGCATTTGCCATGGTGACTTAGAGCCTACTCAACACTGATATCTAGATCTGCTCTGTTCGTGTCGTAGCGTATAGGCATTCGTCTCGGAATGTATTGCTCTTCTCTCACCTCACTCACTCAGCCACTCACTCACTCAGTCACTCACTCAGTCACTCAGTCACTCATTCACTCACTCACTCACTCACTCTCTCACTCTCTCACTCACTCTTTCACTCTCACTCTCTCACTCTCTCTCCAAAGTTTCCCATAACACTGTCCCTGTGCTGGCTTTATATCTCTCGCCCCTTCCCGTTTTTCTTCTTCGCTTAGCTCTCACTTATCTCCTTGGCTCGTTACCGCATTACTTCTTCCTCTCATGACGTTAACATTCCTTCCCCGCTCATTAACTCTTCCCCTCCCCGCATTATCAACTGACCTGACCTGACCCCTCCCTAAGCCCGGGCTGTAAGCCGCTGGTCGCCCTCCTACCAGACGACCCCACCTGGGAGCTCGACCGGAAGCGACTGGAACTCGACACCCCGCTGGGCGAGGGATGCTTCGGGCGGGTTCTCCGCGGCAGGCTCAGCCAGCCTGACGGCAGCTCTGACCTGGTCGCAGTGAAGATGCTGAAAGGTATGCTTTGTGTTGGGTGTGTGGGACATTGTTTTAGTAAACCTGTCTGGCATGGGTAGTGTAGCGTTTCTTCATACTTTTGGGCTTTGAAATTGGGAGATTATTCGAGTTTCCTGGGATGTTATGTTTGTGTAAAATGCATGTAAGAATGTGTAAGAAAGAATGTACAAGTAGCTTTTACAGGAGCAAAACTGGTTTATTTTAAATTGGCATTACCTGCCGAGTTAAGCATTTAAATCGCTCCAGCTCCACAACAGGTGACACAAAAGTTTATTTCGAGTGAAAACGTATAAACGAAGTTCCACTTTAATTACAAATCGTTTGTCGCTTTAACGTGAACCCCGTCATCACAAGCTTTCCTAAATCAATAAACGTAATTTCACCACACGGTGTCAGCAGTGCAGCGCCGATCAGTACGAAATATTTATGAAATATGACAGCCATCTCTCTCCATCCGACCTCAGACGGGTTTTCCGACTCGGACCTTGTCGACTTTGTGTGCGAGATGGAACTCATGAAGAAGATCGGCAGGCACGTAAACATCGTCAACCTCCTGGGCACGTGCACACGCGGTGACACGCCCCTAGTCGTGATCGAGTACGCCCGCTACGGTGAGAGAACGTTCGAGAGGGGGGAAGGAGGCGGATCAATGAGGTGGTGTCAGGTGTGTTGGCCATTTGGTCTGATTTGTGTTGTTTAGTGGAAAGTGAGTGTACGGGTACCGCTCGTGGTTTGCTCGTTCCTTTTGTTGGGAACATGCTCTTTCGTCCGGAAATGGTCCTTGAATAAATATGGGATGCTAGAATATGGTGAATGCATTGAAATGTATGGATCACCGACGGTACTAGGCAGTGGCAGAGAGTAGAGACCGTCGGGTCGGAACGTTAGTGTCCCAATGTGACACTAACCCGCCCTGTCACTGAAACGGTCACCCCCGGAGAGGGTGTAGTCCAATAGAGAACTTGCCCTCATCACCGGCTCTCTGGTGTCGGTGACCGTCAACCTTGACAAGGTAGTGTTATTAGTGCGAGCAGGGATGCAGATTGGCTAGTCCCGAAGGAGGCAAAGTCTAAGTAAGCGCTTGACCTTCTAGGCTCATCGGTGGTGTAACTGTTGTTTGTTGATCGGCAGGAAATCTTCAGACGTACCTGCGTGAGCGTCGCGAGATGCCCAACTATGAGCGGCCGTTCGATGTGGAGGTGCCGACCCTGTACGACCTCACCCAGTTCGGCTTTCAGGCGGCCCGTGGCATGGAGTATCTGGCTGCCAAAAAGGTCAGTTTACAGCCGCGCTCTGTCAAACAATCTCATTAGACAATCTGTAAACAATCTGTCAGTCAGGCGAGGTTGCTTGGTGGGCACTTGGGCACTCCCGATTCACTTAATTTTCCTTAGTTTTTTTTTCTGTTTGTGTTTTTTTTTTCACTCAACTTTTCAGTGTTCCCTAAATGTCACATTATTATTCTCACCGGGTTAAATCTTGTTTATGGTTCTCTGACCTTTGATCATGTGGCCTCAACCCCGTGGCATCTAACCCGTAATGTCTAATCTGTGGCATGCAGCCCATGACATATAACTAACTCATTGGCCCCAGAACCTCTAACCCAGCTACATATGACCCCGTGACCTCCGAATAATGATTTGACCTCGTAACCTGTGACCCCACCAGTGCGTGCACCGTGACCTGGCCGCCCGTAACGTGCTCATCGCTGAGAGCGGTATAGCCAAGATCGCCGACTTTGGTCTGGCGCGAGACGTACGCGACAAAGACTACTACCGAAAGGTGACAGACGGCCGGCTGCCGGTCAAGTGGATGGCCCCTGAGGCGCTCCTGGAGCGGCTCTACACCTCGCAGTCGGACGTGTGAGTGGGGGGGGGGGTCGAATGTGGGAAGGGTTTAGTGTGATAACAGTGATCGAGCCTTTGTGCGATTGTGATTGCTCCTAATCTCATCTGGGCGGTATTTCCCCGAATCTGAATGTTCTGGTGTGATTGCTAGGGCTAGTTTGCCTTTCTGCCGGTTGGGCGTATTTTTCCTGGCCGGTATGGCCAAAGATGTGTTATGTGCAAGATCTCACATCGGTGCAATTACCTTCTGTCCAAACATACTTTGTTTGATAACTGACCAGGCAAGCAGCGTACCGCTCTTCCCTGATGACAGTGTTTATCTTTCCAGCCGGTTAGTAAGTACAATGTGTTGATTCTTTGCCCCTCCCTATGTCTCAGCTGGTAGAGTGTGCCCTTATCTGACCGTCTCCCCGTCTCCGTCCCAGCTGGTCGTTCGGAGTGCTCCTGTGGGAGATCCTCACGATGGGAGCCATCCCGTACGCCGGCGTTCAGAGCGTGCCAGACCTGATCGCCTCGCTGAAGGCCGGCGAGCGACTGGCCCGGCCGACCGGGTGTCCCGAGGAGCTGTGAGTAGGGGCAGGGGAGAGAGGAGAGAGAGAGAGAGAGAGAGAGAGAGAGAGAGAGAGAGAGAGAGAGAGAGAGAGAGAGAGAGAGAGAGAGAGAGAGAGAGAGAGAGAGAGAGAGAGAGAGAGAGAGAGAGAGAGATCGTGATTCACTTTTGGATAAATTTTATGACTTTCGAATTTAAAAGTCTTGAGCCATATTGTCTGGTTTTCGCGAGAAGGGTTGCGAAGTCGATTTTTGTGACTCCAACTCCAACTCCGGCTTCAAAAATAAGGCTCCGAATCTGGACGTTACTCTTTAAGCTCATATCATGATAGGAAAGTTCATGTCGGAATTCTTTTATCGCGTCTGAAACATTACTTTGCTCGTTTCAAGGCCATTCATTGCTAATATACTTTTTAACTAGGTAGCGTTCAGAACTCAGAGGAGATGCTCTCGCAGCGCGGTCTTCTTTTTTCTGAAAACGCTCCTTCAGAACAGGAGCATGGCCTTCGATTCGATAAAATATGATGTGGATGGGTCGACGAGCGCGGTGTCAAGCAAACAGGTGCAGGTCATGCATTTGGACCATGCAGTGCTAACTTCGACTCCTGAGTCGGAGTTGATAAGATTTTGGCGACTCCGACTCCGGGCAGAACTGTCGACTCCGACCGATTCCGACTCCGCAGCTCTGTTCGCGAGTTCGTCATTTTTCACATGATTCATTTTATTCATCCGCATAATCAGCTATGAGCCGACGATACACTCACTATGGCTCATAAATATTCTAATTGGAGAAACAATAATTTTGTGTTTTATAGCTTATTCCACCTGTAAAACCTTTCGAGGGTGAATAATGTAGATGCCTTACTATTTAGCATTTCGAAACATCAGCATTACAGCAACGACAAAGAAGGGAAACACGTTGCAGGGCTTGATAGACGTCATTGCGGTGACCGCGGTGACAAAGCTTCACTCAAGGACGCGTCGGCTCCCAGCCCACTCCCCTATCAGGATAGCTTCCGTAAATGGTGGCAAAGCTCTGCAGACGGTAACATTGAATATAAGTAGGCAGACATCTGCACCGTGATGCAAGCACACGACAGCACTTACACTGGTTTCCGCCCTGCACAGCGCGCACACATAGTAGCCAAATGTCTGCACAGGTGTGCCATGCGCCCACGCTTGGCCCCAGCTACTGTCTGTGATCACTGCTGGCAATGTCATCCGCCTCCATTGTGTGCGGGTGTGGTGCTGACAAAGGGTGGGTCGGAGATGGTGCAGTGTCGAGCGGCAGTGCTGAGCTCTGTCGAGCGGCATTGCAGGACGAAATCGCCGCTCAAGGACACTTTGATTAATGACAGTCTCTAGGAATGTTTCCGTGTATGTGGGATGAGCTCGGCTGCACTGCTAAGATCTGTATCTCAGAGGGCACTGCTGTTGCGACGCATCACATTCATATTCGGTGCTCGAGCCAGGTGCATCGCATCGCCTGGCAGCTTGGACTGATGCCAGCAAGCTGCCTCGGCGATGTTTCGACCACATGAATCATCTCATAATGTACCTCCTATTTTATTATACATTTATTAAATTCGCTCTTTCATAAAGTGTTCTACATAGACCTTATTATATAGACAACTCCGGAAGAAGACTTTAGTGTACAGGGGCTTATGATCGAGAGCTGCGCGTTCGTTGGTAACCATGGTAACGTGTTAGTTAACAGTTCCGCTCATTTGTCGTTGCCAAAGCCATATGCATCCCAGATACATCCTAAGCAGCGGCCATGTCTAATGAGCTGGGTTCTGCGCTATTATTCTGGGATATACATACACGGCCCGGAAAGGATGCTGATTGGGACTGGCGTGCCGCGGCCAGTGCCCCCGCAAGCCCAGCTCATTTAGTGCCGTCTTTGTTCTGACAGCAAGGTACAGAACAGGTTTCACGTGACAGGCCTGGCCAGACCTCATGCATGCGTATTCGGATGGAAATTCCCAGAGATAGCTGCCTGCTGGAAGTTAAAGGGACCATCCCACCTTAACATTAGTTTTGAGTTGAGATAGCCAAGTTTGCGGCCAGGCTCAGAAACCACCATTTATCCTGGTCGCAACCCCCGCAGCTTTATGGTGTTCAAGAAATTTCTTCCCTTTACTTGCAGGGTGGGACCAGCTTAGTCCCTATCTCTTAACCATTAGCGGTTTTTTGATGACGTCAGCAGTCATTTCAACGCCCGCCATTCCTTGAACCCGAGTTTTGCTGACCTTGAGCTCCCTTTTTTATCAACGTGAAATCCGTCGTCGGCGCTGAGAAAGCCTATTGCTTTTCATTTTAATTTGAATATTAGAAGATACCCACCACTGGAACTTGGACTGATATTATACCAAGGCCGAAGATGATCAAGCTGCCTGCTATATCTGGAGCTTGGTGTTCAACTTCAACATGGAATAAAAAACAAAATATCAAAGCAAACTGGATATGGTACTGCAAGTTAAAGTCCAAAGAAATTTGAAGACTGACAATTGACATTAATTCTTTCCCTGCAAGGTTTCCATATGGAGATCACAGTCACACCATGAAGAAATATTTTTGATGTTAACAGTTGAAAGGGGATTTATCTTCCAGTTTAGACGAAAGACGCTGCTGACTGTCTTTGGAAAAGGATGTCGGCATGAGGTGCAATTGTGCTTGTGAAGTGGTTATAACTGGTCTTTTCACAGTATTAAATTGAATGTGCCATTGCAGCCAAGTGTGTTATCATGTAAGGTAAAATCAAAACTACAATGTTGGTTTTACGAGCATTGAGAAGGCTGGTAGGTAACACCTGCCTGTGCTCGTAAATCATGCTGCCAGAGTATTCTAAATTAATTTTATCATACACTTTTGTTGTCCAGAATGGTTGCACTATTGTTTGGTATCATATTATTCCATGTAAATATGGTAGTGTAAAGTCCGACCAACATGTTACCAGATTTGAAGCTGTTACGTTACCTAAGTACCTGTTTTTTACTGGCGTGGTGAATGTCACCTGGATTTTGTTTTGAGGTGCAGACCTAGTAACTCTGACTACATGGGTTTGAAGCTATTATCTATTCTGTTTTTACTGGCCTGGTGAATGGCGACTGATGTTGTCCGTGGACCGTGGATGGCACTGAAACAAATTTTGAGTGTTTTGTACAGTGTTTTAATACAATGCTGAGGGCTGAAAGTTGTCTTGTTTAGAGTGGTGAAAGTTCAGGATATGCCAGCCACCATGGTGGGTCAGAGTTAAATGTGTTGCAGTCAGTTCGGCTTCGGCAAGCACACGGATGGGCATACGCATCGAGACCTGCTCTGCCATACTTTCAGCCAATTTTACCTAGGTAAGTCTTTTCTTTTTTCTGCCAAAAGCTATGACATTGTGAATTTCAGCACTGTGGCCTGTGTGTAGCTTTCAGGAAAGCAATTCTAAATAAAGCTCTGATAAAGTGCAAAATCAGCAATGCAGCCCTCTATTACATTTTCTACAACATCTTACTTGTTCCTTGCATGGAGAGAAAAATGCAATGTTATGAATTCGTTTATTCACATAATTTGACAAGCATGCAGTTACCTGCTACTATCACTGCACAAAACAGAGCAGAAAACATCAGTTGATCAAACACAAGACATAACAGAAGTTTACAACATAGGGCTGCCGAACCTGCTTCCTCCCACCACAGTTGATGCCATTTCCTAGCCTGGCTTGATGTGAGCACTGAATAGCTGCTTTGTCTAATTACAGCTCACTACCATTCAACTTAAACTACTCTCTAGTGAGAGCGTTCAGTGTTCATAGCAGCTCGACAGACGACAGACAACAAACATCTTGACAAACCAACCAGTATTTGATTTGGCTAATGATTTATGTGCTTGTTGTATCATGGCCAAACTACTTTAACAGCAATAATCCCTGTTTCATCTTGATCTTGCTTTTATTTCCATTTGAACTCAGATCTTGAAACAATCATCTGAAGTGATATCAGATACTGGCTTCTGTTTCTCTTGAAAGCAAGTTAAAACAACAATGATAAACTAAGGCAGGAGATGTGAGTTGTGGCAGTAGATTTTTGATCCAACATATGTCAACCTTATATTGCTTGAGACCTCTGTGACAGACAAACAAATATTTATAGTTTTTTGATAGTTTGGATTCTTGGCTTGATTTAGCAGATCAGCTGTGAACCTTGACTTTGAAATCACATAAATGTCATGGTACCCGAACGAATCCTCGCATGACATTTCTTCGTAGCACAATTTTTCGTCCGCATTTCTTCGTCTACAAATCTTCGTCGGTGTATTTATTTGTCCCTCAATGCTTACTCTTGCATATATTTGCGTTGAAGAAGAAATGCGAGCCGATTTTCATATACCCTGGTGCGAGACAAAGTAATGCGATAGGTACGAATAAATGCCCTGACGAAGATTTGCAGACAAAGAATTGCGATACGAAGAAATGCCATAAGAATTGTCCTGGAATCCTTTATTGGCCATCATATATTGACCTTGATAAGATAAACGCATCATTCGCGCAATATTTGTCGCACTTTGATACCAAACTATTGCTTCCAAATGCCGACGTAAAGAAAACCTTTATGTGACGTCATAGAAACAGCGGATTTCCCTAAAAGTAAACAAAAATAAAAGTCTTATATCTCGAAAACGGGTGAATATTTTCCGGTAAAATTTGGTAGATGTTCATTTTCGCTCTTTGTGATTCACGCTACATCACTTTTATGCCAATTCATTAACTTTTTTGAAGGTGGGAGGGTCCCTTTAATCTCGAGCGGATCGCGGAAATCACTCGACATGACAAACGTTTTTGGTGTGACTCTAATCCTTGTCTAAAATAAATTCAATAGATTTATTATACATTGTTACGCTGATAGCAACTGGACAATAATCAGCTGCTTCTAGAATGGTCATATGGTGCGGGTAATTGGAATGGTTTCAAGTATCGGGAAAAGTAGCCCCGCTGTGTTTTTAATTCTTCAATCGGTTATCTTTATTGATATATTTCCTATCCTGCGTATGCCTATATTATATAGTTCGTTTTTTTTTCAAAAGGACTTCTGGCTCCAGGCAAGATTCTTATAGATAAGGTTGGGATGCTAGTCACGTGATCCTTTTTCCTGCCTTTCCCAACCCTCCTCACGATTTTCATAAGCCTTGATTTATTCTAGAAAGGCTTTGCACAGAGGCGTTTGTAGTAAATTTATTTACAAAAACTAATTCAATGATATTTGAAATTAGCAAACACATTTTTACTCGCAATCTCAAACAAAAGTTGAATTTATTCGCGTTTTAAATTAATCAGCTGGCAACCATCACCCATCATCCTAGATGTAGTCGAACTTAGCGCACTTGGATAGTGTTCAAAATTTGTGACGCTTACTTGTCGCTATGGCGACCGGGCAGTACCTACGCTTTTCATTCGTCAACAAGTGCTTGCGATCACACTTTTGAACTCAGTCTTTATGCGTCAGTTTGTGTGACGCGTCATATCTGAAACATATTTCGTGAGGCTCCAAAACCATTCAATTCATCTCCTTCAAAAGAAGTGTTTTATAACATTTTTGGGGCTTAATTGCTAGCTCCATTCATCATGTCTTACGTGAGGATAGTCATCACTCGGGGACCAGTCGTTGAAAGCAAGAAACAACGACGAGGAGAAGGTCTTGTAAAAAGTCGCAGCGATTGCATTGAGCATTAAATGACAAAAATATTTTTACCCACCGCCTCAGGCAATCACGTGCCGTCACCCACCTGGCTCCAGGTATGTTTTTTCGAATAAGCACGTGTTTTAGCGAGCAAAACGGGGAAAAACTAAACCTGAGAAAATCGAACGTCGGCTATAGTTCGTTTTTCTTAAGTTTGCCCCTCACTGTAAACGTCTCTTTGAACACAGCACGAGAATTGCTAGCTGAATTACTGAGAAAACTGGTTAGCGCACATTGTATTGTAGATATGAATAATATTTTCAAAAATAAGTTTTGAACACCGACGATTTAGCGTTATGTTAAGCGCCGTGCAATTTATTTATTAGTTCAGACATAATTCCTGAGAAGTCGTCTATCCCTGTGGGGCTGTAGGTATTGCTAAATATGAGCTACGAGTCTGTGAAATAGTAAATAAATTTGATGAAATTGATCGTCTGTGAAATCTGGTCAAATCAGTGTGCGTCAACCAGTTTTCTCAGTAATTCAGCTAGCAATTCTCGTGCTGTGTTCAAAGAGACGTTTACAGTGAGGGGCAAACTTAAGAAAAACGAACTATAATTTTATACCTAGTTCGTTTTTTAAGTTTGCCCTTCACTGTAAACGTCTCTTTGAACACGGCACGAGAATTGCTAGCTAAATTACTGAGAAAACTGGTTAGCGCACACTATTTGCCTGTATAAAAGGTATAAAAATCAAAACGTCTGTACGTATGTATGTATGTATGTAACGCGTCAGTTCCCTTTGGCGGGCTGTTGTTCCGGAACGGTGCGGGCTGCGGGGTTGAAATTTTGGCGCCGAGTCGGACGCGTGCAACCATTTGTCGTATTATATTTTGGTAGGGGTGGGCTCGGTGGTTTGCACGTGGCGGGCGCATCTTTGCGGGATTTTGGCCGCGGCCGGCGCCGAGCTGAGAGCACGTGCTACAGGCTCAGTTTCTTCGCTTGCAAAACTGACCGAAATCAGAGCCGGGAGGTCGTTGACCTTTGGCAATGAATACCGGAACAGAGCACCGCCGGCCAAGAGGAGTCACCAAATTGATTCTGGCAATAACTCGGTCGCTACTTGGCCGATTTTAACCCTCGCCCATGTAGGGGGGGGGGGGTTGGTGCAACCCCCCCCCTGAGGTTTTTCTTAGCTACACGCTGAACCGTTTCAGATAGCCTGCTCAAATTTTCAGTACCCTATGGGGCTTCCTTTGCGCAACTTTTGGTGTATTTTTTTGTCAAGGTCATGACAGGTCACGGAGTTATGACGTCATAAAGGGAACAACCTCCGGCCAGATTTACGCTAAATTGGATATTGCTTCACATTGGTATAAATGCCGACTGACCTGACACACTGATGGATTGTTTTAGAATCATAACTGGCTGATTTGACATTGGCACAATGTCCGTTGACCTTTTCAAGGTTACTAAAGGTCAAGGTCAGGTCAGTGACCTCGGTTGACCTGTAATGACTTCTTGCACTTGTATGCCTTTTCGGGGTATTTTGATGCCCTGAATTCGAATTTGCTATCCATTTCAGGCATCGTCGGTTGTTTCTTGTAGTCCATTTTGGGTCAGGATCAGGTCAGTGACGTCACACGCCTGACGTGACCCAATGCACAAATGACCTTGCAGACTTCCGATGCTCCCAACGCATCATTTTTAGAGTTATGACATCGAAATACGCACCAAACGACAGAGAATTGATCAAGGATCACGATAGTGAAGGTTTCAAGTCGATATCTCTTACCGTTTTGCCGCAATCGGCGCGGAAATCTGAAAAAGTTAGATTTTTCCGAAAATTTGACCTTTGACCGGTCATAAGTAGGTCAAATGTTGACCTAGGACCAAAAAATATACCGCCAATCGCGAGATCTCGTTGAGAGCAATCCGTTGGTCTTTTCCGCTAAGCTCTACGACGCTCCGTTTTCAAACGCCAGGGGGGGTCGCACCCCCCCCCCCTTCATGGGCGAAGGTGGCAAAATACCGTTTACGGGCGAGGGTTAATGAAAATTGATTTATTACGCTGCACGTAATGCTGTCCCTCTAGTTACTCTTATAAAAATCAAAACGTCTGTACGTATGTACGTAACGCGTCAGTTCCCTTTGGCGGGCTGTTGCGCGGAGACGGTGGGGGTTGCGGGGTTGAAATTTTCGCGCCGAGTCGGTCGCGTGCAACCATTTGTCGTATTAAATTTTGGTGGGGGTGCGCTCGGAGGCTTGCACGTGGCGGGCGCATCTTAACGGCATTTTGGGTCGCAGCCGGCGCCGATCAGAGAGCACACGCCTTAGGCTCAGTTTCTTCGCTTGCAAAACTGAGCGGAAACAGAGCCGGGAGGTCACTGACCTTTGGCAATGAATACCGGAACATCGCACCGCCGGCAAGGAGGAGTCACCAAATTTATTCTGGCAATAACTCTGCCGCTACTGGGCCGATTTTAATGAAAATTGATTTATTACGCTGCGCGTAATGCTGGACACCTAGTTCCTCTTATAAAAATCAAAACGTCCGTATGTATGTGACGCGTCCGTCACGCTTGGCGGGCTATTGCTCCGGAACGGTGCGGGCTACGGGGGTGAAATTTTCGACTCAAGTCGGACGCGTGCATCTGTTTGTGGTATCAACTTTTCGAGGGGGTGCGTGCAGTGGTGTGCACGTGGCGGGCGCATCTTTGCAGCATTTTGGGCCGCGGCCGGCGCCGAGCAGAGAGCACGCGCCGTAGGCTCAGTTTCTTCGCTTGCAAAACTGAGCGAAACCAGAGCCGGCAGGTCACTGACCTTTGGCAATGAATACCGGAACAGGGTATACCGCCGGCCAGGAGGAGACGCCAAATTTATTCTTGCAATTACTCGCCCGCTACTGGGCCGATTTTATTGAAAATTGATTTATTACGCTGCGCGTTATGCTGTCCCTCTAGTTCCTCTTATAAAAATCAAAACGTCCGTATGTATGTATGTACGTATGTACGTATGTAACGCGTCCGTCACGCTTGGCGGGCTATTGCTCCGGAACGGTGCGGGCTACGGGTGTGAAATTTTGAACGTAAGTCGGACTCGTGCATCTGTTTGTCGTATCAACTTTTCGAGGGGGTGCGTGCAGTGGTGTGCACGTGACGCGCGCATCTTTGCAGCATTTTGGGCCGCGGCCGGCGCCGAGCAGACGGCATGCGCCTTAGCCTCAGTTTCTTCGCTTGCAAAACTGAGGGAAATGAGAGCCGGAAGGTCACTGACCTTTGGCAATGAATGCTGGAACAGAGCACCGCCGGCCAAAAGAAGTCACCAAATGTATTCTGGCAATAACTCGGCCGCTACTGGGCCGATTTTAATGAAAAGTGATTGATTACGCTGCTCGTAATGCTGGACACCTAGTTGTAGGTATGAATAATATTATTTTCAAAATAAGTTTTGAACACCGACGATTTAACGTGCAAGATTTCTGAAGATGCAAAGATTGTACTCGTATATTGATGTTTATTCGTTATTTTGTAATTCGGTGTGAAATTTGCTCTTTACTGTAAATGTTATCACAACTTATTATGAAAGGTCCGGAAAAAACTTGACGATATTCAATGCTGTAACAATGTATAACAATTGATGTCAGATACCATCCCAGAGAGCTCATCTCTTCCAATCCCCATTGCCCACTGATACGGTAGCCTGCCGGTTCAGCTAAGACCATATTCCTCGCTTCGTTGCGTGCCGTTAGGTCTGTTCAGCTGTATAGTTCCGCGGCGGTTTTACCTACCTCACACATCCGGACCATCGGATGGCCCCGACTTTGGATCCAACTCGCTCCTAATCCTTCAACTCTTTAGCCGCGGGGCCAGACCACCGCAGTCTGGCTGTACTGCACAGTAACCGGCTTCCGTGAGGAAAAAAAAACACGCCTTGGTACTATTCGCAGAATTTTTGGGATATCCACTTAGACAAGGCGGATTTACCGAACAGTTACGCGTACATGAATCCGATTATATCCGCTGAACTCGAAATGCTGTCTTTATGACAGCTCTGAATCCTTGGAGCGTAAGCCATGCGATAGCATTGTTTGAATGCGGCGTCAGTGAGCCTGCCCAGAAAGGCGCGCTGTTCTGTTGTTGCAGTCCCCGGGTATGACTCGCCTCACCGCCTCCCTAAAAGATAAAACTATTCGCAGAAGTGCTCATAGGTACTAAGAAATGAAGTGCCGGCTACGCGATGTCAAAGACACAGCTGTCTCAGCTGTATAACGGGATATTGGATACCTACGAAGTGTCGGGGGTATGACACTGCCCGAATCCCCTAGGTACGCCGTGATGCTGCACTGCTGGGAGCTCGAGGCCCACAGCCGACCCAGCTTCTGTCAGCTGGTCGAGCGGATCGGCACCATGGTCGACGGCTTCGCACCAAATGTGAGTAGCCGGGTCCACGTCTGAGTCGGGTTGAATGTAGGATCTCTCTCTCTCTCTCTCTCTCTCTCTCTCTCTCTCTCTCTCTCTCTCTCTCTCTCTCTCTCTCTCTCTCTCTCTCTCTCTATCTATCTATCTATCTATCTATCTATCTATCTATCTATATATCTATATATCTATCTATCTATCTATCTATTTCTATCTTTCTTTTACTTTACGTTCCTCAATTCTCACTCACTCTCAGTTACTCACTCACTTAGCACTTATCACTTTATTCACTTATCGCCCACTCACGTAATAGTTTTTTTTTTCTTTTGTAGAGCCCACACACTAAAAATAAAAGCATTGATTCACAAGTTGAAATGCGACTCATCCGTCATGCCCAAACTTGGCGGCGGTTTCACAACTGCAAAATGTTCATTCCACAATCTCGCTGATTTGTCATAAAGTCCGGCACGTAGAGCGTTTTCTTTGACCCCAGAGCTGTCGGCTTGTTTCTAGAGGTTGCGACCCTGACAGGAGCTATAGACATCTCTCCGCTCCTTCTCAACCCAAGCAGCCAGAAAGAGCCGTGTCCCTGACCCGAGATCTCCAGTTTTCTCCGTGTTAGCAGCTAAGATGTGACCACTATTGGTGCAACATCCTGTATATACTTAACCCTCGTCCGCACATGCCATTTTCCCATCCTAGAACGCACATAGCCCGCGAGTTGCGGGGGGGGAGGGGCGTTAAACGCCCCCACTTTTTTCGCCGGGCGCTGGCATTTGGCGCTGCAGGCGCGCCAAATTTTAGGTACCTGTAGAGAATTGATTGAAGTTTATTGTGACAAAGTTTCAAAAAAATCGGTCGAAAATGTTTTGAGATATCGAGGTTTTAGTGACGTCATGACTTCTGAGTTTTCGACCAAAAACGGCATATGTTCAAAAAATCATATAAAATCACAGAATAGACATACAGACATGCCGTAAACGCCATTAGACTGCCAATATCATGACCAATTAAATGACTATCTTCGATTATTGATTATCGCTCCCCACTTTCCAAAATCTTGAACTGAATCTTGGCAATTTCTCGTGACTACTTCAGGACCATGTTACATGCATTTCTTAAATTGAACTTTTTGAGCCAAACACGTACACATATGATAAAATGAATGTCACTATCGTGTTCTACGCCCCAAATTACCCATAAAACATGTGTCACAGGCTGCGAATATCAGTTTTGATTTTCGGGGATATGTGCCTACCCGGTTGACCTGACCTTGACCTTGACCTATGCTTTACTGACCCCTACATGGAGCTGACACTCTTGTAGGCCTTATATGATGGATTGTGCACCGTTTGACAGAGTTTATGACGAGAGGCGCCCATTGCGAAGTCCTGAAGTCCATGCTACTGAAAGCCCGATTTCTGGTGTTTGACCTGACCCGACCTGTGACCTCAAAATTCAACTTTAAAGTACTCATCTGAAGCGTCTCGTCGCGTTCTTTCGTTTGCCGCCTCGTGCGTTTCGCTGCGTTTTTGGTTCTCGAGTTATCGGCTGGGGGCGTTTAACGCCCCCCCCCCGCAGCAAACGGTCTCCGAAGAACAAGGTCATATCTCCGAAACCAAAAACCACAGAAACTGTAAATTTTCGGTGGACGCTGAGAAAGGATAGAACAGCAACTATACGCAAAATCAGACTTCTAGCTTTAAAAATGTTTAGTGCAGCGCAGAAAAAAACTACCTGGGGTGCCCCCCCCCCCCCATGTGCGGGCCAGGGTTAAGCTACGAGGATAGCGGTGTAGTAAACCTGGTTAGTGAGTAACCGGGAAACGCAAGTGCTGCATGGGTAAGCCCGTCACAACACTCCACAACCGTCTCACTGACGTTGAGTTCGGATACATACTAACGTGTCATCTGACACCTGATGTATCCGCCCCTGTGTGTAACTCGGTGTATCCTCACCGTGTCTTTTAGTGTCATCTGACTCTGGCTGTTCCTCACAGGTGTATATGGTGATGCAGGGGCAGGGGTCCCCGCAGCCGGACGAAGTCGCTGGTGCGGCCACACCACCACCGGCCTATGTGAACTCACCAAGCGGGGGCGAGCCGGACACCAACGATCCAAGTCCAGTGTAAGCGCCGCCACACGGCGCTCTACCAACCATGTGATGCGCGAACTCTTTGTGATGAGTGTGTACTGTTCGTTGTGTTTCAGGCCTGGAGCAGAAACTGAGCCGCGTGCTGTGTCCCGAGAAAAAAAAAGATTCGTAAAAGATTTAGTTGTGGACTATGGTGCAAGTTCCGCTACGCAATTTGGCTGTGTTTGCGGAAGACTCATGTGCTGAGATTCGGAGCTCAGATTATACGTTGTATCAAAGCCATGACCATGAGAAAGTTCGTTTGCGCTCGGAAGCTATGCGCCGGGCTGAGTAGTAGACGATGGTCTTCATGAAAGACAGACTGGCTTTTTTAGTTGCGGATGTAAGAACATTTGCTATGTTAAGTGTAATGAGCTGACATGATTACGCAGTGGGAGCTCATTAATTACATTCAGCTTCAGAAGTGGTGATTTAAGCTGTTTATATTGCTCATGTTTGTTGTCTGCTGTTCAGTGCGCTGATATGACGTACTGAAGGCTGTGCTCGTCGGCCTGTAGACTTGTTTGTGATAATCCAGTGTACAAACACGTCTCTTCTTCAAAACCAGCTCAGGTATGGTAGGTACATGACATGTAGTTCCATGTAGTTCATGTAGTTTCATGGACAAGAACCTTGCCTAGTTCTGATAAGGCAACCGGGTAGGTCAATGTGATTTTGATCTCTTGAAACCCTGAGCAGGATGAGGAAGCGCCAATAGTGAGATACTTCTGATCGATGGTCGCTGAATCGGGTTACTGCATAACTCAAAAGAGTTCAAAAGTTTCAGTCAGTGAGTGTTCCTTTGGGTGTCATTGAAAGCAATGAGAGTTCCTATGTTTTTGTGCCCTTGTGTTTTCGATGGCAGTTTGTGCTTGTGTCAACCCCGAAACTGTTTGTCAATAAATATCACTTTTGTACATTGGTTTTTACACCCCTGCATTTATACTTCTCTGGTTTCTATATGCTACGGGTCATATTATATTTGTGCTTAACCCTCGCCCCGTTGGGGGGGGGCCATTTTGGCCCCCCCCCCCTGTGGTTTTTCCTGAATAGCAAGAAAACGGCGGCGCGCAGCGCCGCTAAATTTTCAGTACCTTCCCGGGCATCAATTTGACACCTTCACACCAAATTTCAAGTCTTAGGTCACCTTAGGTCAGGAGTTATTGAGGTCAAACTGAGGTCATGTTCGAGCAAAAATGAGCAAAAAACATGCAAACTTTAAACGCTCACCAAATCTACAGTTATCAAGCAATTTCAAAGTTCTTTATATGGTCTAGTAGACAAAAAGCGGCGCTACAAAACTGCTATCTCGGATTTTCAAAATTTTTGGTTTTTGACCCAAAAAAAATCAAAAAATTGATTTTTTTAGAAAAACTTTGAAAAAATCCAAAATTTTCCAAATTTCGTAAAAACCGGAATATATGTGATAGTCCCAGCGCTCTTCTATATGCATACCAAATTTCAGATCGATATCTCGTTTTTTGGCCAAGTTATAGCGAAAAAACTGTTCAAAAATGATGACGTCAAATTTTTGAACTCAATTTTTAGCAATTCTAGACCTCGTACGGCAAAACAAAGACCACCATTGAACTCCCCGTGACGAGCTGCATCGATTCGATACCCATTTTATGCAAAAATATTAACTTTGAAATTTGACCTAATTTGACCTGACCTTGACCTGACCTTGACCTGACCTTGACCAAAACGTGATCTAAGCTGGCCCCAAAGGCTGCCTGACCCATATAATCGCATTTGTCATGTAAAATGGACCATAAAACATGTATCACACGACACTTTCATATTGTGACCCCCCCGTGACCTGACCTCTGTGACCTGACCTGGTATCAGTGACCTCAAATAGCAAAATATGTGTTTGAAGAACATTTCCCCATCGATGATTTTCAATGAAATGCATTTTACTCGATTTTACAACGCATTTCTTGAAGTGCCTGTAAACGGTGAAAATTGGACCTTTGACCTGACCTGTGACGTCATCGGTTTGACCTAGGTCAATAAAATTGGGTCACAAGGTAGTTCCCCGTTGGGGCTATCCAACGCCGTTTACCGCTTGTCGCTATGTTGCGTGGTTCTCGAGATCTTAGGGGGGGGGGCCAAAATGGCCCCCCCCCCAACCGGGCGCGTTGCTCGGCAGAGCCCAACGGGGCGCGGGTTAAACGATAAAGTGTAGAAAAATTCATTGCTGCAAATCAGCAGCTACCTTACAGTTTTTAACTTACGATTCTTTCTGAGAACAGCTGAATAACTGGCCCTCCCTTTACATCTGCCGTGCGTTTGTTGACACTAGGCAATCGCGCACACCCGGTAGTTAACGTTGGCGTCGCTGGCGCCTGTGTGGTGTGATGAGCCTGAACTGAGGGGCCGGACCTGCCCGTCTCTTAAAGGGATTATCAGGGTTTAAAAATTGAAAGGAATCGGAATGTATTGCCTATCAGTTAAGTCTCCAGACTCTGCCGATTTCAACGATATACATAAAATGCCTATTGATGCTATACTTTGCAAGTTATAGCCGTTTGAAAAACGACAAAAATGTACTTACTCCCGCAAAACAAGTACTTGAGCGGTCAGATTGGCCCATCACTATAATGTAAACAAAGAGCGGCCTTGCGAAATTTTGCGGGATTGAGGATTTCTACAAGATTTCGGTGATAGGCATTGGTTGTCGATATACGATGGATTTTTGGTGAAGAACTCGACTGAAATTGAAACAAATTGAAGATTTGCTTGTCTAAGGCAGCAAGATTTATAAACATCGCCAAATTTATCATATGCAATTGGAGCTTGTTTCAGTTTTTTATAGCAGGGTCATGATACAATTTTCTTTCAATGGTAGATTCGTCATGGTACAGTCTGTCTTAAAAGTACCGCGCAAAGTGACGGTGGATCCATCGAGCCTGACTGAGGAAGGGCCTGCCAAATTTGGGTCACCGAAGCAATTGACATCCTCGTCCATTCCCTAGGTCAATTGGTCGGTGACTTTCAAATTAAAGCAGACCCTTTCTCGGTCAGGCTTGATGGATCCACCGCCACTTTGCGCGGTACTTTTAATACAGACTGTACAGTACAATTTAAATGGTAATTTCGAGTAATTTATGTCATTGAATTGAAACTGCAAGTACATCCCACAAAAGAGCTTATCCTCTTCAATTTTCAGTCTTGATCTGACTGATTAGTGATTTGTCAAGAGTGCGAAAAGTGAGGTGACAAGAGAGCTACAGGTTTTTCAAGATTTAAGTGTTCTTGAATAGCAGGTTGTACAACATTGTGCTGTGACATAACCACTGGGCCTTGTGCCCCCTGTGACAGAGCCCCTGCATCAGCTGGTCTGACACGGCTGGGCTCGCAAGTCGCAAAGAACGTCTTGGTGCTCTTAATTATGATTGATGATTGTGATGTGAAAGGAGGGTACCTACATGGCAAAATACATTTGTATGTAATTTCTTGCCACAGTACCCACCTGCATGTACATTTTGGTTGTCTTTGTGTGAAAAATGAATATATTTTAAGGAAAATTAAGGCATTTCTGTTTGAAGCATGCAGAAATTCATGTGTGATGCTGTCCCGGCAACTCATGTGGAACAGAACAGGCTGCAGAGTGCCAGATCGTGCTTGAACAGAGAGAATCATCAGCTATCTACATATGCGCATGCTTTGAAGTTCCCTGCCTTTTCCCACATTCTACTTGCTAGTTGTGAAAAGGATCGGACAAGGCGAGGTACTCATGCTCATGGTGCCACCATGTGCAATTACTGACTGGTGAATTCGGTGGCTAAAATCCTTAACGCTCTATGGATAATTATTCTGCTCTTATGTTCAGTATGTTGATATCAGAAACTCACCAAGGTAACCTGCCCTGTGGCATTTCTTAGTTCAAAAATGTAAGCATTACACTCATCAGTCATGTAACTTGTATTTACATCCATGAACAAACAATGCGCAAAGGGGCTACCCAACAAGCATTACTGTCTACAGCATAGCGCGTACCGCCTCCGCAAGGGGCGCGCCCCTCTACAATGGGCATGCGCGAACCCCTTCTCTGCAATGGGCGCGCCGGCGAACGTACGCGAGCGATCACGGGTCGCCACCACCAGCTGGCGACTGACGGCGCAAGGCCATAAAACTACGACGGCGGGCCCGGCAGCAGCGCGCGGTGTGGGGGGGGGCGTTGGACACGGGATGGACGCACAGTCGCGCACCACGACCGACGGCGACATCACCTGCTGCGTCTGGCTCGGCGAGCGCAGCTGGGAGCCGGCTGGAACAGACAGAGCGGAGTCAGCCGGCGGAGAGACCCGGGGGACGGGAGAGAGACACGGGCCAACAAACTGGGAGAGATTCGAACGCCCGCACGACAGCAAGGAGCAAACATGCCCGTTATATTCACGTGTCGATTGTCATGACGTCAGTCTTGAGCACAAGCTGACTTCATCCCTACATCCCGTTTTACTTATAATCATAATTGAGGTCCTGGATCGGTACACCGGCTCAGTCACCTGTTGACGGCGGCGCACAGCGTGACCTACCCGCCCTACAGCCGGCCCCAGCAGGGTGAGTAGTGAGTACCAATACCCGCCCCCATGCCAATGCCAAAATCACTAGCACTGAGAGTTTTATGGAAAAGCCCTCCTCAGTGGCCGGTATGAGCTGGCCGTGCGGCGGCCGCGACTGACCTGCGGCCGCTGAAGGTCTGGTGAGTCGGACGGGCACCTCCGGCACTGTCGGCAGGGCGGCCGATTTGAGCGCAGCGCTGTCCAGTCGGACTGACGGCAGCACAGAGACCAGCTGTCCGTGCAGGCAGTACCGGTGGCCCGAGTCGCTGCTGCTGCGGACCCGGCCCGGTACCGGCGCCGGGTGGTGGCCGGCCGCGGCCGGGAGCGGGTCCGCCGTCCGCTCCGCGTCCCCGGCCGCCCCGCCGCCGCTCTCTGGACCGGCCGGAACGGTGACGGTGACCGCGCTGATCTGAAGGCGCACCTCCAGACGCTCCAGGGCCGGCAGCCAGGCCAAAGTCGGAGCGGCGGGCGGCGCCGGCGGAGTGGGGGAGACGGCCGCCGCAGCGGAGGTGTTGGGTGACACTGCGGGTAGGTTCCTCTCCGTGGTGTGGCTCCGTGCCGATCGCGAGGTACCCGAGTGTCCTTGCGGCCGGGGCACATCCATGGCGGCGGCGGCGGCGGCTCGGGCGGCTGGGGTAGTGGCGGCGGCGCCGGGCCACTCAGCTGCTGGCCAGCTGAGTGGCCAGGGACAGCCAGAGCAGCAGTGCCGGCTGCCAGCAGAGCAGGGCCGGCTCGGAGACGACCACCAGCAGCGGGCAGCTGTCCGCGGCGGCGGCAGCTGTCGGCAGCTGCAGCAGCGCCCGTACCGCCCGCTCGCCGCCGCCGCCGGGAGCCGGCGCGTCGGCCGCCTGGGGCGCGGCCAGCACGGGCCGGCCGTGCTGACAGCGCAGCTGGAGACGCACCTCACCGGCCTGAGGACGGGGGAAGACTGGGTGATACAACCGGGACAGACAAATAACACAGCTGCTGTAGACGTATATACCTCCCCGGCCTGGTGACCGCGGGCGGGTAATACGACCTCATAGAACAGCGATCAGCCGGATCATCGGAGCAAAAAAAAGCACGCATCTCAGGAGCCCATCTCCTTGCAAGTCTGCGATCATATCTCAACGCCCAACTGCAGCAGCTCTTCAAACAATGCAGCTGATGCTGTCCTTTCGAACATCCCCGCTATGCATGGACCCACGCCGCCCAGCTCCCCGTTGGCGGCCACCACTGTCAGCCGCCGCCCCTTCCTCCGCTGCGCGGAGACCCACCTTTTCCAAGTCTCCATGGCCAGCCAACACGGTGACTCGCGGCTCCAGCACCGTCAGCTACAGGTCGCGAGCCGGGGTGTTGGCCTCCAGCGCCACCGCCTCTCCGTGCGGCACTGGGCCCGGGCGGGCCTCCCCGCCTGCAGCAGAACAGGGGGAAGGAGCGGTCAGGGGGGTCTCCCCGTCCGCTGCAGGAGAGGGCAGAGGGGCGTTAGTGGTAGTGGGCAGATGAAACGGAATGTTTATTTCAAAGATATACACTTTTTCACTAGTACGGCAACTATACTTCTCAGAGGTGAAAATCGCTGCTGGGACGCACTGCCGAAAAAGAAGGAACTTGCAAGTCACAAGCAGCGATGGGGACGACTCATGAAGAACAGTGCATCATGTTAAATAACTTCAAGCTAACTCTGAGCGCTACTCAGTACTCAGTTCACTACTCACCCTGCTGGGCCGGCTGTAGGGCGGGTAGGTCACGCTGTGCGCCGCCGTCATCAGGTGACTGAGCCGGCGTACCGATCCAGGACCAGGAGCCCAAGCAGGCCCTTGTCCAGTTTCTGCAGCAGCAGCGTGTGCCGTCACCGGCAGAGCTGTCGCTGCCAGACGACTGCCGTCAGCGCCCGGCGCACGCGCTATAAACACTGCGCCGCGGCAAGCGAGCACGGCGCGCTGCATCAGCTGGTAGCTGCTGAGCGCCGCCAACCTCAGCACAGCAGCTGGCGGAGCGCCGCGCTACACGACGACCTGTCGGGGCGCGCGGGCGGGTCAGAGGGTGGGGGAGGGGGGGGGGCCAACAGGGTCAATCACATCACCTCTCTCTGCAATGGGCGCGCGCCGGCCGCCGCTGCCGATGGACGCGCGCCCGCCGCCGGTGCCCGATGGGCACGCGCTGGCCGCCGGTGCCGATGTGCGCGCGCCCGCCGCCGGTGCCGATGGGATGGGCACGCACCGGCCGCCGGTGCCGATGGGCGCGCGCCCGCCGCCGGTGCCGATGGGATGGGCGCGCTGGCCGCCGGTGCCGATGGACGCGCGCGCGCCGACGGTGCCCGATGTGCGCGCGCCCGCCGCCGGTGCCGATGGGATGGGCGCGCGCTCGCCGCCGGTGCCGATGGGATGGTCGCGCGCCGGCCGCCGGTGCCGATGGGCGCGCGCCCGCCGCCGGTGCTGATGGGATGGGCGCGCTGGCCGCCGGTGCCGATGGACGCGCGCCGGCCGACGGTGCCCGATGGGCGCGCGCTGGCCGCCGGTGCCGATGGGATGGGCGCGCGCTCGCCGCCGGTGCCGATGGGATGGTCGCGCGCCGGCCGCCGGTGCCGATGGGATGGGCGCGCACCGGCCGCCGGTGCCGATGGGCGCGCGCCCGCCGCCGGTGCCGATGGGATGGTCGCGCGCCGGCCGCCGGTGCCGATGGGCGCGCGCCGGCCGCCTATCAAGTTTACCTGTCCAGATGTACAGAAAGAATGTTTAGTCTGTCAAATACATGTACAGCTGGTATACCTACCCTGTAGCTGCAACTGTTTTGACCATGTGGCCCAGCAAAGTTATCTGGCCTAGGTAATGATTGTGATTCAGGGATGAATCCCTGGGAAGAAAATATAGATGATGGTGCTTCAGGAGACTGGAGATTGTCGTGAAGAAGCATTCCTTAATTAGTGTTAGTCACCATCCAAGCCATATGACCAAAACACACCACATCAATATTATCCCAAAATTATATTTAAAAACTTTATGGTTGGTTACACACAAGTTTTTTAGGTGACCACACTCAAACACGAGACTACTAGGGTGCCAACGTCACTTGTCAGGCTCAATGCACCAGCTGCTGTTCATACAATTTGCAAGACTCAACATCAGCTATCAGGTTCTACATCACATCAAGTGTTCAATGTAACAATGTTCGTGCCACTTTTACAAGTTGTGCTAAAAACCAGTTCAATTACAAAGGAAATGCCAAACCCACCTTCCACGACTGCTATTGACGGTACGGCATGTGGTGACGTTCTAGCCCTTTCTCCAAGCAAAAGATCTTGAGGGTTGAAGTGGCAGCTACACACAAGTGCTTCGTCAACCTGCTTGTCCGCCAAACCATCTTCTAGGACAGCCACCCAACCAAGTCTCCTAAAAACAGCATGACTTTGTGATCAAAGGTCTGGGAAAATTGCAAGGCTTGCCATTCCAGTACAAGTAACAGATAACAAGTAACCACAGATAGTCAGAACCACAGATAGTCAGTAACCATAGATAGTACATTGGGTACTTTAGTTATATGTGTAGATGAACTCCGAGTTGTAGGTTGTAGGTTGTAAGCTGAAGCATGTACGTTGTAGGTTCGTGGGAGACTGTAGTTTAGTAGGTTATTAGGTAATAGGTAATATTAGGACTTAGGTCAAGTTCGCTTGTTTTTTTTCCTCGGACCACTCAGATGAGTCAGACTTCATCCACACAATTTACTCGTACACCTTACTGTTTGATGTATGAGTAACACTTCAAACATTTGTGTGTTCAAACACTTCAAACACTTCAAACATTTGATCATTACATTTGTGCATGTTTGACATAAAAACATATATTAATACAATTTCGTAAAATATGCCACTGTTTTTCACTTAGTGCCTGCCCCGCAATCTCCAGCATTTCAAATTGGACTTACTTGACACGGTTTTTCGGAACATGGAAGAAGTTGAGATCGGGACAAATGACAATCAGCCTTTGTTTTTCCACAACCCTTCACACTACACCGCCGATTTCGCACTTGGCGGGATGGCGCCATTCCGTCCAACTCATACAGCCTCAGAAATTACAACAACACACTCAACTAACGGAATATCCGTCAAACAAATCTTATTTACGACGACACGAGCCAATGCTAACAACGCTTGCCAGTTGCGGAGTGGAGACGTCAGAGAGAAAAAAGTCTTTAGATTTCTCCAATTTCCCCACGTAACGTTGAACGGCCATTGCGGCCTTATCTGGTATGCGACGGCCTTATCTGGCATACAAAATATCTCTAGAAGTCTCTAGCTAGTGTTAAGCCTATGGACTTATAGGGAAATGTATCCGAGTACTTGGTACTGCCTCCTCCAGGTACTGGCTGGCAGACGGATCAACTTTGGAGGCCCACCATTTGGGAATTAGGCAATTTTGAGACGAATGACTTCGGATCGGGGCCTCAGCCACCTTCATCTACACGTTTCACTGAGTAACTCCGAAATTTCGGAAAAAACCCTGATAATACCTTTAACTCGGTATCCGGGAGGATTTGGCGTAGTGCGGCCTCGACCTCCGCCAGCTCCTATTGCGTGTGTTCCACCTCTCCCTAGCTGAAAGACGCCGGAGTTGACGGAGGGAGACAAAGGAAAAATAAGAAAGAAGAAAAAAAACGAAAACATGAGCGGCCGCCGTGTGGCGTGCCACTCACGCACTGGGGGCGCCCGGCGCAGTGTTCTCGCCAGGCCGGGCGGGCTGTGTTTGCTTACCCGACCGCTGGCGCTTATCTAGCCTCCAATTGGCGCCCGCACCCTCTGTGGCCGGCTCTCTCATATGCCGGGCACCTCCAGGAAAACGCAACCCATCCTCGAAGTTATTTGGTCCGCAGGGCTACCAAGTGGGAAAAGTTTTTTGGTAGCGCTAGCTACCAAAAAACCTTTGCTTTTGGTAGTTTGGCATACCAAACTAGAACCGGTATAGCGGAAGCGGAAGGGGTCACAAATTACCAAAATAGTGGTGCGGTGATTGGGATTTTGAATGAGGTTTATAGATGGCCTTGCTGTCTGCGGCGTCGTTGCAGTTCCCGCCCGTTCCCGCCATTTTGGAGCGTGCCAGGCAATAGGAGCGTGAGTGGTTCGGTGATAATTGTACGTTATTCTATATACCCTGACTTGTACTTTGGTGTTGTTGAGGGAATCGGAGCCGAGGAAGACAGGCATGAGTGCCCCGGCGTCCTGGCACGGGCGGTTGAAGCGGAAGCCGACAGGTAGGTTGAAGCTTTCTTATAGGTATCTTGGGTTGAAGCAAGGCGGTTGAAGTGAGCTGTATTAGATGACCATACCTACTTTGACCTTATCAATAGTTTGAGTTGAAATATCCAAAATGGGGTCCTTGGCTTGCACTTACATCGCCTATAAATGCTTAAATTCAGAGATCAAGATTTTCAAATACAAACTTGCAGAACTTTGATTCAGAGGGGCTCCTGAAAGGTATTTAAATGCCCCATTTGAATGTGATGTCAGTGACCAGCACACCAACACCTGGCGAACAACAAACAAAGATATATGGCTACCTAACGTCTCTACACAATGACACCAGTTGGTGCAGATTTAACGATATTCAGGGCATGTTCAGTCTCCTTGGACGAAGAACATTCTATGCAGATTATTCTATATCTATTTTGTGTTAAGTGAAGCACACAGTTTGGCCACGGAATATATAGTCTACGACATGGAATGGACAAGATCGAGATTTCCTGTAACTGCCGAGTTTTTGGCGACCTGATGATTTAGTCGTGCGGATTCGCTGTGGTTACTTCCTTTACGAGGATGAAAGTATAGTTGCCAGACCTATAACTAATAGGGGAAGCTGGGGCATAACGGGGTACCGGGGCAATATGAGAAGGTGCATTTTATCTAATCAGGTGTTGCTGTCTGGAATCACTTCTGACCATTTAAACTTCGCTCGTTTGCCGCCCTTTTCCGGTGGACGCCGGCGGGAGGCGGCGTTGCTGAGGATGGTGGGTAAGGTTTTTTCATGGTGCTGATGTATTTTTCAACATTCGTTTGGTAACTTCCTAGGTGAAAATCCGTTCGAGTAGGTTTGTCATAGTCAGTGAAAGCAATGACTCTCGTCCTAGTCAACCTTTCGCTGCGATAGAAAGTTGCCGGCTGTTTTGATAAACATGAACGATCCTGCTCAATTGCCAATGTCCTTCGGGGGTTAAAACGGGTTTCCGGTAGAGGCGATATGGGGTGGTGGATTTTACCACATTTTACCACATTTACCCCATTTACGTGCCCAGAAGTGCTTTTTTGTTACAGTTAAAACTAGTTGCCTTTATTGGCCCACTCACGTTTCATAAATGCATTTAGAGGAGGGGTTGTGTTAAACGTTTCAAACGTTGTCATAATGTTTCTTCATTATAAGTAGGTACACAGGCACCGTGTATGTGCCTAATATATATTTTTGCCGAGATAAACTTTCATTTTCAGTAGCTTGGATCTTGGTTTAAGCGGCGAGTGCACAGGAACGTGCACCCAGCAGCCTGACACAAGTCCCAGATTTTCACCACGCCTTTTATCGTTTGTCGCAGTCCTCGAATGGAGTCGATGCTGGCGCCGCCACCGACCGTCCACCGCTGCAGCCAGGCGTCGCTCTCCTGAAGAAACTGCAGGTGTTCTCCCGCCGTTGCTGGATGGAGGCTGGATATCGCGCGTCGCTTTGAGCAGGGGTCGAACCGGTCGGAAGAGTTTAGCACATCGAGCAGGTCGTTGAGGCGCAGCAGGAGAGTAGCAGTCGGGAGTGCAGTGCGCGGGAGCTTGCCGTGGGTCGCATGCAATGTGATTGCTGCTGCTACTGTCCGGCTCATCACCTGTAGGGCATAGCTGACTTTCATTTTTCAATGCTGTTTGGCCTGATGTGTTTCTGGCTTAGTTTTGGAGCAGCCCGTGGGAAAGAAGCGCATTCCAGTGCGTAGAGTGTTTCTAAATGACTCCAAGAGGCTACTTCACCGTCTACTTCAATATCGTATTTCATTAATGCATTTCGTATGCATTTGAAGATGTGAGGCACGTCATACAGAGCAGCAACCTCGTGCCCGTCCACGGTGAACAAGCCGGTTTCCGCAGCTCCGAGCAGTCTGTAGGTCGCCTGGTTGTTCTTTGACATGTCACAAGTTGTAGCTAGCACAGTGAATCCCGCTGTTGTTGTTACACGTTGGACACACTGTGTTAACAGCTGCTGCTGCACAACGGCCTTGGTCGTTCCGGAACTCAGAAAGAAACCGATGGGCTGTTTCCAGCGTTTGGTGACACTGACGTCCCGCACCATCATGAACAAGGCGTGGTCGGCGCAGGCATTGGCGCGGCAGAGAGAGCCATGATCAGTGAAGCCCTCGATGACGTCATCACCCCGCTGGTAGGCCAACCTTGGTTTCAGCTGCATTTCGTCGAACGAAATGATGCACAGCTTGTCCTTGGCACTTGCTCCGGCGAACTTCTCTTTTATGAGAGCCAAGATAGCGTCATGAAAGCCAGCTCGCATCTGTATTTTTCCCATCTTCCTCCGCAGAGTTCGAGGATGGGGAAGGACGTACCGTTTTTGTAGGAACCGATACGCCCTGGGACCAAGGCCATATATAGTCCTGGGACCCTGAAAGTAGAGCGCGAGTGCTCGCACTTCCTCATCTTCATCAAATTTTAGACGAATTTCATCGAATTTCATTTAATTTTAGACCAATGTTAAAACTCTAATGCAATGAATATGTATAAATGCTCCCGTAACAATGTGTGCTAAAAGTTTCCAATAAAATATACGGTTACCATTTCGAAGTCACAGTCACAACTTGGGCCTTTAAAGGGACCCTCCCACCTTCAAAGAAGTTAATGAATTGGCATGAAAGTGATGTCGCTCGGTTTAGAAAGAGCAAAAACGAATATCTACCAAATTTCATCGAAAAATATTCACCGGTTTTCAAGATATTAGACTTTTACTTTTGTTTACTTTTTGGGATCTCCGCTGTTCCTAGCGACTTTATTTGAAAGTGCGGCATTTGTTGCGCGCAAAGCAGCATATTCCATCGCGTCCTACAAAACGTTTTAGTCAAACATTTAACGGACGTTCGAAAGCCTGATGACGTCATCAGATTCCCGTAATGGTTAAGAGATAGGGACCACGCTGGTCCCACCCTGCAAGTAAAGGGAAGAAATTTCTTGAACACCATAAAGCTGCGGGGGTTGCGACCAGGATAAATGGTGGTTTCTGAGCCTGGCCGCAAACTTGGCTATCTCAACTCAAAACTAATGTTAAGGTGGGAGGGTCCCTTTAAGTTGAAGACGAATCATTCGACGATTGTTAAGAAAAAATGTATGAAATGTTAAGAAAATATATGAAAATGTACACCCACGTGGAAAGAAATTCATCCGCATCCTCCGGATCTCCGGATATTCATCCGGCAAAATCCTTGATTTTTGGTTACACACGTGGCAATGCTAATCGAAGCTCCTGTCCATTCCATGTCGTTTACTGTATGCCTGGTCTATTCAAATACATTAGCCAGAGGGGTGTGGTAATAACTGGTGTAAGCAAATTGACCACGGTCAAAAATGCATTACCAGAATGCACTTAAGCCAACATTTTGGGATGTTCTCGTTCCTAAGTCGGCTAAGAGCTTCGGTCCAGAAAATAAATTTATCGTTGGCATCGTTGGCATACAGTAAAATACATACCAAACTCGGCCGGTGATAAATTTTCAAGACCTCAGTCCTTACTGATTTTTGAACTCGGCCTTCGGCCTCGTTCAAAAATCCAGTAAGGACCTCGGTCTTGAAAATTTATTTACACCGGCCTCGTTCAGTATTATATAAGACTATAACCGCAGGTTGTTTGAAAAGACAAACACTATTCGTTAGAATTGTGTTTTTCTATTGAAAAACAACCGGAGCGGTCCTTCTCCGGGCTATGTTTGCAAAGTTGGCCTGAGATTGGGGCAACTTGGTCGCAGCCTAGAGTTTTGCGTTTAGGATCGTAAAAATTTCAGGGTATAGACTTTTGCAGGTGATCTACCTGATGGTACCGGTCGCTACTCGCAACAAAAATCATTGCGCGTGCCACGTGCAATTGCATTTTCCCCATGTTAAGTCAACGGGGTTTTGGACACTTTTTGCGCGATCGCCAATGGCGGGAAAACGAGCCAAGAAGGAGGTGGTTTTCTTCCCAGCATTTTATGGCAAACACGTTCTGGTACACGCCAGTGTGCGCCGTATACCCGTCAGAATTCGTTAACTTGAGTTGCACGAGTTTGAAGTTGAACTTTTTTCGCTCCCCATGTTAAGTCAATGGACGTTCTTGCAGAGGCATTTTCATTCGCTCATTGTACAAAATTATATGATACGATTTTGTTTAAACTCTCAGGACTTGTTGAGAAAAGACAATAGAATATGTTGTTATGCTTCGTTAAGCTGTCAGAATTCGTTTGCTCTTTTGAAGCTCGTTTAAAAATGAAAAATTTTAACATGGAAAGTCAATGGGAGCGTCTTTGCTGCTTAATAACTTTTTACGTTTAAGATATGTTTAAGTCAAAAGTTGATATTTTATACAACTTTTGATGCTCTTTCCAATGAAATATACAACGTTATTGCACGTGCTGCCGTTTTTGAGAAATTTCGTAAAAAAGCACGACATTGCCGAGATTTGAGCTCAGACCTATATCGTTACGGTGCCAGGCGGACACGAGGACAGGTGGCGCCGCCGCCGCCAGCATAGCGGCGGGAATGCGAACTAACCTGTTTACCATCTATGGTATGGGGGACCATCGGGGGACCGGCCGCCGTCGGCACCATTTCGGGCTTAGTTTTGACTTTGCATCGCAATAAAAGGCTTATTTACAATTGAAAATGGACTAGCCAGAGTCGTTATGGAATCAGAATTTGATGCTCTACAAAACTAGGCTATTTTCATTGTGATGGCATCACAGACTACACCGCTAACCCCAATAAAGCAGATTTATGTCGCGTCATCGATGATTACATGTAATGTTTCTTTGGTATATATGTTTGTAGTCGGGTCTTTCAGCTGCCTCCCTCTCCTCCCTCGCCGCGCCGGCGGGTCGGCCATCCGCGGCTTGCCGCCCGCCGGCTGCTGGCGGGTCAGCTGGCCGGTCAGCTGGTCGCCCGCGGCTGTCGGTGCAGTGCGGGATGCCTACTTGCGGGGGGCCGTCGTGGCGGCGGCCCGGGTGGACTGGGCGAGCAGTGAGTTGGGGAGCGCTGCGCTGTCTGGTGCTCTAGTTTGTATTGCGCTCGCATGATACGGCTTGAGCCAATACAGAGTGAACTGATTGAGCTGAGCAAGTCTTTATATACATTGAAAAGTAAAGCACTTTTTACTGCATCTACGGTGAGATGCTAGAGAAAATTTATGGCCTACCTAATGGTACCCATTACTTAACAATTAAGTGAATCATTTCGTCGCTAAACTCTCGTAAATTCGTATGTCCGCCTCACTATGGAGTTTGGACCGTAACGTATGGCCTTTGCTCAGACAGTATACGAACAGGTGACGGGGATACCTCCCGTAGAAGGATGCGACACGATTTTACTGCTAAATAGCGGCCGGCCGCCGTGGGGAGTCTGGGGACGTTTTTGTACGACTTATATCTCGGCAACCACTGGGCTGATACACTTACGGTTTTATGTGTGGGGTAGCTTTTTCCCTTCTTTCATATAGTGTGCTACTCTCGATGCATATGGGTGACCCCTAACGCACGTTCCACGTGCAAAGCCAAGAGGTGCCTGTTTTGTAATAAGCGCAATAGCTCGGTAATTACTGGGCCGATTGCGCTAAAACTTGGCATGGAGGTAGACACTTTCCAGGCGATGCATTTCCATGTGTCACGGTTGGGGTGCAGCTGCACGTGCGCACGGGCAGGGTGACGATTCCAGATCTCGAGAACGGCTGGGCCGATTGTGATCAAAGTTGGCACACCGTTAGGGCTCGGCGAGTAGGGTGCCGTGCACAAGTCAGATGGGACCCAGTTTGCACGTGCGCACGTGCAGGCTGACGCTTCCATATCTCAAGAACGGCTGGACCGACTGTGCTCAAATTTGGCATACCACTAGAGACTGGTTAGTAGGGTGCCGTGCACAAGTCAGTAAGCATGTATTTTCATGTGCCGCGGTTGGGGTGCAGCTGCACGTGCGCACCTGTAGGGGTCGCTTCCAGATCTTGGAAACGGCTGGGCCGATTCAGATTAAATTTGGTACATCGCTAGAAACCGGCGAATAGAGTGCCGTGCACAAGTCAATTGGGGCCCAGGCTGCACGTGCGCACGTGCAGGGTGTCGCTTCCAGATCTCGAAAACGGCCGGGTCGATTGCACTCAAATTTGGCACACCGCTATAACCGCAGGTTGTTTGAAAAGACAAACACTATTCGTTAGAATTGTGTTTTCTATTGAAAAACAACCGGAGCGGTCGTTCTCCGGGCTATGTTTTGCAAGTCTGGCCGCGAATCGAGACATTTTGGGTGGGGCCTAGACGAAATGTACAATCTTCGTAAAAAGTTCAGTGTATGGGCTCCCGGAGGCGATCTACCTTATGGCACCGGTCGCTACTCGCTTAAAACCTCGTGGCACGTGGCACGTGCGATTCCATTTTCCCCATGTTAAGTCAACGGGGTTTTGGACACTTTTTGCGCGATCGCCAATGGCGGGAAAACGAGCCAAGGAAGAGGTGGTTTTCTTCCCAGCATTTTATGGCAAACACGTTTGGGTACACGCTAGTGTGCGCCGTATACCCCTCAGAACTTCGTAACGTGTCTTTGCACGAGGTCAAAGTTGAACTTTTTTCGCTCCCCATGTTAAGTCAATGGGCGTTTTTGCAGAGACTTTTTCATTCGCTCCTTGTACAAAATTATATGATACGATTTTGTTTAAACTTTCAGGACTTGTTGAGAAAAGACCATAGAACATGTTGTTATGCTTCTTTAAGCTGTGCAAATTCGTTTGTTGTCTTTAGGCTTCTTTAAAAATGAAAAATTTTAACATGGAAAGTCAATGGGAGCGTCTTTGGTGCTTAATAACTTTGTACCTTGAAGACATATTCAAGTGAAAAGTTGATAGGATATACAACTTTTGATGCTCTTTCCAATGATATATAGAACGTTATTGCACGTTGTGCCGTTTTTGAGGAATTTGGTAAAAAAGCACGACATTACCGAGATTTGAGCTCAGAACTATATATGGGCCTCGGCTCAGACAGTATACGAACAGGTGACAGGGATACCTCCCATTGAAGGATGCGATTTAATACTAAACATTAGCAGCCGGCCGCCGTGGGGACGTTTTTGTACGACTAATATCTCCGCAGCCACTGGACCAATACACTTGCGGTTTTTTGAGTGGGGTAGCGTATACCCTTCTTAGAAGTATTTTACTATGGACGATGCATGCGGGTGACCCCTACTGCACGTGACACGTGTAATACGGAGAGGTGTCAGTTTTGTAATAAGTGCAATAACTCGGCAATTACTGGGCCGATTGCGCTGAAACTTGGCATGGAGGTAGTCACCTACCAGGCAATCCATTTTCATGTGCCACGGTAGGGGTGCCGGTGCACGTGCGCACGTGCAGGGTGACGCTTCCAGATCTCGTGACCGGCCGGGCCGATTGAGTTCAAATTTGGCACACCGCCAGAGACTGCGTAGTAGGGTGCCTTGCACAGATCAGTTGGGTCCCAGGTTGCACGTGCGCACGTGCAGGGTGACGCTTCCAGATCTCAGGAACGGCCGGGCCGATTGCATTCAAATTTGGCACACCTTTAGAGACCGATCAGTAGGGTGCCGTGCGCATGTCAGTTAGTATGTATTTTCATGTGTCACGGATGGGGTGCAGCTGCACGTGCTCACGTGCAGGGTGACACTTTCAGATCTCGAGAACGGCCGGGCCGATTGAGCTCAAATTTGGTACACCTCTAGAGACCGGCCAATAGGGTGCCGTATTACGAATACCCGTCACGACCCCTAGCGGTTGACCTGACTTGACCTGACTCAAATTTGGCACACCGCTATAGACCGGCGAATAACCGCAGGTTGTTTGAAAAGACAAACACTATTCGTTAGAATTGTGTTTTTCTATTGAAAACAACCGGAGCGGTCGTTCTCCGGGCTATGTTTTGCAAGTCTGGCAGCGAATCGAGACATTTTGGGTGGGGCCTAAACGTGCATTGCGATTTTCGTAAAAAGTTCAGCGTATGGGCTCTCGGGGGCGATCTACCTGATGGCACCGGTCGCTACTCGCTTAAAACCTCGTGGCACGTGGCACGTGCGATTCCATTTTCCCCATGTTAAGTCAACGGGGTTTTGGACACTTTTTGCGCGATCGCGAATAGCGGGAAAAATCGCAGGTCAAGGTATGGTTTGCTGCACACCATTTTATGGCCGACACGTTCAGGTACACGCCCCTGTGCGTCGTATACCCGTAAGAAGTCGATACTTTTTGTAGTACGACTTTGAAGTTGAACTTTTTTCGCTCCCCATGTTAAGTCAATGGGCGTTTTTGCAGAGGCATTTTCATTCGCTCATTGTACAAAATTATATGATACGATTTTGTTTAAACTTTCAGGACTTGTTGAGAAAAGACCATAGAATATGTTGTTATGCTTCGTTAAGCTGTCAGAATTCGTTTGTTCTTTTTGAGCTCGTTTAAAGAAGAAATTTTTTAACATGCAAAGTCAATGGGAGCGTCTTTGCTGCTTTATAACTTTTTACGTTAAAGATATGTTTAAGTCAAAAGTTGATATTTTATACAACTTTTGATGCTCTTTCCAATGATATATACAACTTTATTGCACGTGGTGCCGTTTTTGAGAAATATAGCAAAAAAGCACGACATTACCGAGATTTGAGCTCAGACCTATATCGTTACGGTGTCAGGCGGACACGAGGACAGGTGGCGCCGCCGCCGCCCGCATAGCGGCGGGAATGTGAACTAACCTGTTTACCATCTATGGTATGGTACCATCGGGGGACCGGCCGCCGTCGGCACCATTTCGGGACTTTGCATCGCAATAAAAGGCTTATTTACAATTGAAAATGGACTAGCGAGAGTCGTTATGGAATCAGAATTTGATGCTCTACAAAACTAGGCTATTTTCATTGTGATGGCATCACAGACTACACCGCTAACCCCAATAAAGCAGATTTATGTCGCGTCATCGATGATTACATATAATGTTTCTTTGATATATATGTAGTCGGGTCTTTCAGCTGCGTCCCTCCCCTCCCTCGCCGCGCCGGCGGGTCGGCCATCCGCGGCTTGCCGCCCGCCGGCTGCTGGCCGGTCAGCTGGCCGGTCAGCTGGTCGCCCGCGGCTGTCGGTGCAGTGCGGGATGCCTACTTGCGGGGGGCCGTCGTGGCGGCGGCCCGGGTGGACTGGGCGAGCAGTGAGTTGGGGAGCGCTGCGCTGTCGGTGCTCTAGTTTGTATTGCGTTCGCATGATACGGCTTGAGCCAATACAGAGTGAACTGATTGAGCTGAGCAAGTCTTTATATACATTGAAAAGTAAAGCACTTTTTACTGCATCTACGGTGAGATGCTAGATAAAATTTATGGTCTACCTAATGGTACCCATTACTTAACAATTAAGTGAATCATTTCGTCGCTAAACTCTCGTAAATTCGTATGTCCGCCTCACCTATGGAGTTTGGACCGTAACGTATGGCCTTTGCTCAGACAGTATACGAACAGGTGACGGGGATACCTCCCATAGAAGGATGCGACACGATTTTACTGCTAAATAGCGGCCGGCCGCCGTGGGGACGTTTTTGTACGACTTATATCTCGGCAACCACTGGGCTGATACACGTGCGGTTTATGGTGTGGGGTAGCTTTTTCCCTTCTTTCACATAGTGTGCTACTCTCGATGCATATGGGTGACCCCTAACGCACGTTCCACGTGCAAAGCCAAGAGGTGCCTGTTTTGTAATAAGCGCAATAGCTCGCGGTAATTACTGGGCCGATTGCGCTAAAACTTGGCATGGAGGTAGACACTTTCCAGGCGATGCATTTCCATGTGTCTTGGTAGGGGTGCAACTGCACGTGCGCACGTGCAGGGTGACGCTTCCAGATCTCGAGAACGGCTGGACCGATTGTGTTCAAATTTGGCATAACGCTTGATACCGATCAGTAGGTTGCAGTCATTTAGTATGTATTTCCATGTGCCACGATTGGGGTGCAACTGCACGTGCGCACGTGCAGGGTGACGCTTCCAGATCTCGAGAACGGCCGGGCCAATTGTGCTCAGATTTGGCACACCGCTAGAGATCGCGTAGTAGGGTGTCTTGCACAGGTCTGCTGGGCCCCAGGTTGCACGTGCGCACGTGCAGGGTGACGCTTCCAGATCTCAGGAACGGCTGGGCCGATTGCATTCAAATTCGGCACACCTTTATAGACCGGTTAGTAGGGTGCTGTGCACAAGTCAGTTAGTATGTATACTCATGTGTCTCGGTTGGGGTGCAACTGCACGTGCGCACGTGTATGGGTCGCTTCCAGATCTTGAAAACGGCTGGGCCGATTGAGCTTAAATTCGGTACACCGCTAGAGACCGGCAACTAGGGTGCCGTCCACAAGTCATTTGGGACCCAGCTTGCACGTGCGCACGTGCAGGGTGAGGCTTTCAGATCTCAGAAACGGCTGGGCTGATTGCATTCAAATTCGGCACACCTTTAGCGGCGTTACAGAGGTGCTTGCTCAAACAACCTGCGGTCCCGCGATGCGGAGCCCAGCATCGCAGATGCTGGTATATTCCGTGGTTTGGCGATAAGAACGGCCATTTTCTGCGTCACTTGCACATTGGCGTCAGTTAAAAAAGCCCAATGCTCAATTTGCTTATGTTTCCAATGGAAACTGCGCACAAATGTCAGCAACTTCTGTAAGCAACTGCTTTTGAAATATGTGCCATCATTGCCTCTGCCCAGCGTAGTACCTACGTACTACGCTGATATCGCTGATATCTTTTGAGCGTACGCTCAAAAGATGTGAGGACAACGAACAACATTTTGGGCCAGGACAGCTTAGAAACTTCGTCCTCTGGCAGACTGCGAACACTGCCCTGATCTTAAACAAAAATGTTTAGGAAATAGGAGCACATGGTATGGTAGGGTGACTTTTGATGACCACATATGGGCTTTAATGCAGCCCTCGCTACTGTGGGTGATAAATGGTATAACATGCAGGTACTTGCGGTATCGCGTCCACTTATCAGAGAGAAACGGCTTCCATTTTCTTTAAGGAATTGATGTGATTTCATTCAATTCAGCGAAAATAGTGATAGGAAACAGCTTTTCTGCAGGTTGTGGGTGTCACAATCAGCTGGTCATTCCATGAATGGATCTGTATTTAGAAAGAACATTATTAAAAGATTTAATTTCATTTCCATAAATACAGATACCTATTTAAATTTAAAACAATGTTTTAACTACAATTGGAAAAACCATAAACAAAATAACGAAAACAATGACATTTTAACCCTCGCACGACCAGGCCATTTCTCATAACACGAACGACCAGGGGGGGGTTGTTACGACCCCCCCCCCCCCTGGCGTTTCGAAACGGAAGGTCGTAGAGCTTAGCGGAAAAAACCAACGGATTGCTCTCAACCGAGATCTCGCGATTGGTGGTATATTTTTTGGTCCTAGGTCAACATTTGACCTACTTTTGACCGGTCAAAGGTCAAATTTTCGGAAAAATAGACTTTTTTCAACTTTCGGCGGCGATTGCGGCAAAACGGTGGGAGATATCGACTTGAAACCTTCACTATCGTGTTCCTTGATCAATTCTCTATCGTTTGGTATGTATTTCGTTTCCCTAGCTCTAAAAATGGCGCGTTGGGAGCGCCGGAAGTCGGCAAGGTCACAGTCGGCGGCAGAAATTCGAAAAATCAAAATTTAAATTTTTGAAATCTGATTGTATTTTTGGATTTGGGAGGTCCATTTGCTCCCTATAGAAGCTAATATTGCTGCATATTCCCATTGAGGTGACAAGAATTAGCAAAATAGTGGTTCGGGCGCTTTTCAAAAATAGTACCGGACGCTGTTCCTCTTGTGACGTCATAGCTCCGTGACCTGACCTGACCCGGTCAAATTTCTTATACCATATGATAGCCAATACTTGCCCCAACATGCATGGGAAGTTTCATCACGATCCATCAACCGATGTCCGTACCACCGGCAGGAAACCTCGGGCGTTGGCACTCAGTTTGTGAAAATCCGGCCGGAGGCTGTACCTCTATGACGTCATAACTCCGTGATGACATGACCCGATCAATTTTTTTCGGCAAAAGATGCGCAAAGGTTGCCCCAGAGGGTGTTGAAAATTTCAGCCCGCTACGACAAGCCGTTTAGCGTGCACTTCGAAAAAACCTCAGGGGGGGGGGTTGATACAACCCCCCCCCTAGGCGTTCTAGGGTTAAGACCATGGTACTGCTTACATTTTATGGCATGTCTGTTTCAATCCACCATATTTGCCAATCACTGTTTGACCTTGTATTGTAACTCTGCGATTTAGAGCCGCCAGTGCATTGTACACTGAGTGAGTGTAGGCATTGTGTGGTTAAAAAACATTCTTATGCCTTATTTTTTTCATTTGAATGCTAGGATGCATTGAAAAGACTAAGTTTTCTGATTTTATGACCATAGGTATATGGTCATCACCCCGCCCACTCCAGCTGTTGATTGGCTGAGCAAATTTTAGTTTGGCGCCTCATTGCTTGCCCAACTGACCTTCATTTTTTATCCTTCTGAATTGCCGGACATCAGTTTTATGCCAATTAATTATTTTTTTAACTCACCTGTTAGGTGTCTTCAACCTCTGTAAAGGAAGGAGTGGAACCTAATGTGTGCAGAGGCGCCAATTCCTTGGTGGGCAGATGGCATGACCTCAGGCAAGAAATTGGAATGGTGCGTCTGCATTTGGTAAAACACAAAAAACTTGTGCGTGTTTTAAGTGCCAGAATCCTAGACAAGATGTTGTGTAAATGAGAAGTTAAGTGCCAACTTGCCTAGTTGTGTAAATGAGAAGGGTACTGAAATGTGATATGTTCTTGCCCTTGGAAGGAAAGGTCAGGATAGCTAGCCTAGGTGAGTCCACCCCGCTCCAGCTTGAGAAGGGTGGGCAGCAGCTACCTAGGGGGAAGGGCAGAATATGATAGGTAGTACAGTATGCGCGTATAACCCCGCCCTAACTTAGGAAGGGTGGGGTGCTTACCTAGGGGGGGGGAGGGAGGGAAGGGGATGAAGGAGAGATATGAATCGTTTACCTTCTCTTATCCTGTGTGTTCTACTTCTCCAGGCTGTCGCGGGCAATGTGCGGGCTGCGATGGAAACCGCACTGGCTGCTGCAGCCCCATTTTCGACATTTTCGACACCGTCTGTGGCCGATCCGTCTGTGTATACAATGTAGTCGGCTGGCGGGAGTCCCGCCAGGGTCTCCTGTGCCGCCTCCAGCCGCTTGTCCGGTGGGTCCGTTCTCTTTGTCGGTCTCGCGACAGCACTTCTGATGGTGACGCTTCCCGCGGCACTCCCCCACGGCGGCGTCCGTGGGACCACCAGCACCGGCTCCCGCGGGAGATCTCCCAGACCAGCGTCTGAGGACGTTCTGGTCGGCCCAGCCTCGGTCTCGGTGGAGCCGCTTTCTGGGTCTCGCCGCTGTCAGCACCGGCTGCAGGGGGTCCCCCGGGAGGTCCCTCAGGTGCCGCTGGGTCGCCGCGGCCGTCAGCTGCCTCCGCCGTATCGCGAACGGCATCACGTCCGCCTCGCGCTCCAGCGCTGGCGCCGGGGTGGACCTGAGGCAGCCGGTGATGATCCGGCATGCCTGGCGCTGGGCGACCTCCAACTGCTCCAGAGTAGTGGAGGCCACTCCTGGCATCCAGCCCGCTGCAGCGTAGTCCGCGCACGCCCTGATGTACGCCAGGTAGAGCGACCTCGGTAACGGTAGCGCAGGCTTCACCGATAGCTTCGGCGGTGTAAACAGTCAAGGTAGGTGTATTGTAAGTATATTGACATAGATATGGTAACACTGTTAAATTATATGACGTCATTGGAGTATGAAAAAGTCTCTGGAACGTGTCAGGGAGGACAAAATGGGACTCGGCCGGTTCCAGCGGGACATATTGGGACTCAGCCGACTACCGCGGGACATAGTGGGACTCGGCCGGTCCCAGCGGCACACAATAGGATTCGGCCGGTCCCAGCGGAACACAATTGGACTCGGCCGGTCCCAGCAGGACACAATGAGACTCGGCTTGTCACAGCGGGACACAATGGGACTCGGCCGGTCCAGCGGGACATATTGGGACTCAGCTGACTACCGCGGGACATAGTGGGCCGAGTCCCAGTTCGAATCCCACTATATCCCGCTGTTGTCGGCTGAGTCCTTCTTTGTGTCGGCCGGCCGAGTCCGGCCGAGTCCCATTGTGTCCCGCTGAGACAAGCCGAGTCCCACTCTGTCCTGCTGGGAGTGGGACCGGCCGAGTCCCACTATGTCCCGTGGTAGTCAGCTGAGTCCCAATATGTCCCGCTGGGACCGGCCGATTCCCATTGTGTCCCGCTGTGACCGGCCGAATCCCATTGTGTCCCACTGGGACCGGCCGAGTCCCACTATGTCCCGCGGTAGTCGGCTGAGTCCCAATATGTCCCGCGGTAGTCGGCTGAGTCCCACTTTGTTCCGCTGGGACCGGCCGAGTCCCATTGTGTCCCGCTGAAACTATTCGAGTCCCGTTGTGTCCTGCTGGGACCGGCTGAGTCCCAATATGTCCCGCTGGGACCGGTCGAGTCCCATTGTGTCCCGCTGTGACAAGCCGAGTCTCATTGTGTCCTGCTGGGACCGGCCGAGTCCCATTGTGTCCCGCTGTGACCGGCCGA